>NW_015667354.1:689127-714031 GCF_001515625.1 Sinocyclocheilus rhinocerous
GCGCAAGCTACATTAAAGTGATTATTACGTTTTGAATATGAATATTTTTCTTACAAAAATGCATCGATTCGATACAGGAGGCCTTTGTTCACAAGAAAGTCATATACACCTAGGATGACTTGAGGGTGAGTAATTTATGGGCTAATTTTCATTTTTGGGTGAACTAACCCTTTAACTCTGAAAAAGAAAAAAGAAAAAAAAAGTATTGTGATTAAACATTTTAATATTGACAGCCCAAACAAATAAATACATATAATTATGTTGACACTTTTTTTAATAAATAAATACAAAAGCAAAAATATTAAATTAGCTCAGACAGCCTCGGTTTTGTATGACTCAGATTGCAGAATTAGTTTTTGTACATGGCTCAGTGATGAGCATTGTGCGCACACAGATTTGACATCAAAATATGAAATAAAATATCATAAATAACATTCATGACTCATAAGCTCTATTTTTATTTTTTGACATGCATTTGCTGAGAACATAACATCCCTAGATGTACTGTAACTAACTTTCATACCTTTAAGACAATTACCGTATTGTCCCGAATATAAGACGATATTTTTTTCTTGGAAATACATCTGAAAAAACGCGGTCGTCTTATATTCAGGGTCTAGACTTTGACATGTCAATAATACACCCACAACACTAGGTGGCGCCAAATACGCATAAAACGAGTGTGCCTTGAAATATGTAATGTGATGCGTGTTGTAAAGATCGCGAGTAAAAACAAAAGAAAACCTTACAGCTGCATGAGTCGTGACTGTCACGTTAGCCTGATGGGACCAAACTGCCTTTGTGATTTTAAAACGTAAGACAGTACCCAGATTTGAAGACTACAGTAAGATTTAACTTCTACTCTTAATAAGATGTTGGTAGGCTACTATTAGATGGATAGCCTAAATGTCCTAATTCAGATGGGCTACCTGTTTTTTTTTTTTTTATGGTATATCAAAAAGGGAATATTTTTTAAATGGGATTGTTGGTACATTTTACCAGTTTTTACCATACTTTCAAAACAAAAATAAAAATAGGAAAAATATGCAATATGAAAATAATTGAAGACAAAATGTGTTTTACTGAGAAAAAAACAAGATTTGGTTTTTAAAAAGCCTTTTTCCAAAAGGTACATCTGGAAAAAGGGGGGGTCGTCTTATAATCAGGGTCGTCTTATATTCGGGCCAATACGGTACCATGTTTATACTATTCAAAAGTTTTTTAAATGTTTTTTAAAAAGTGTTCTATGCTCACCAACGTTACATGAACTTGATCCCAAAAAATAATACTGTGAAATATTATTGCAATTTACAAAATTTTCAGTTTTAATATATATTTTAAATGTAATGGCAAAGCTGAATTTTCAGCAGTCATTACTCCAGTCTTCAGTGTCACATGATCCTTCAGAAATTTTTCTGCTGCTGCTGTTTTGCTGCTTAATATATTTTTGGGAAACAGTGATACATTTTTTCAGGACTCTTTGATGAATACAAAGTGCAAAAAAAGAGCATTTATTTGAAATATAATTTTTTTTCAAACATTATAAATGTCTTTACTGTCACTTTTGATGCATCATAACTGAAGAAGTATGAATTTCTTTAAAAAAAAAAAAAAATCCTATTGCCCCCAAACTTTTAAATGATAGTGCATGTTTTCCTCCTTTTAAGTTGTCTAAACAAGCCAAAAAAAGATGCTGAACACCAAACATCTGCCGAGGTCAGTACACACACACATCTTTCCAGTTTCCATTCATCTTCTTTTCTTCCAATTTACATGATCCATTCGCATTTGTGCTGAAGACGGTCCATAAGAGAACATGCTAATGAAATTTGCTCGTTTAGGACAGAGGCACTTCATGAGCAATTTTGCTTACACCTCCACCTGCTGTATCGCATGAGAGAGATGGAGACAAATGCCTTTGGCCCGGTCCCACAAACACACACTGAACACTCTCCATGCAAATCGTGCCACTGGCAAACGGAGACGAGCAATTTCTGCAAATGACTCTCGTGGCAGGGGCAAGCAGTGTGTCATTTTTGGCTGCCAGCTTTCCAGGGCATCGCTCGGAGGCAGTTGTCACATTGGACACTGCAGCTCCTTCCACGGCCATGGAAAACCGTGTGTGTGTGTGTGTGTGTGTGCGGCGCCTTATGCCGGGCTCCGCTCCAGGACAATAGAGCAGGGCGGTCTCTCCCTCATCTGTCACCTGAGTCGCCAACACCTGCTGTTGAGCAGAGAGGCACAGCAAGTGATGGGGAGCTCACTCTGAATCATACCACCTTTCATCTTCTCTGCCTGGGTTTTATATGTGGCCTCATTTGTAACATTACGCCATTCGCTCTGACTGTTGAGCCAGCAGTGATATTAAAAGCAGGGAGATGGCATAAAGGCCTGAAGCTATTACAGCCGGCCTGCAATATATAAGCGAGTGTTGCACCATCCATTTGCACACTAAATGGAATCTATCAGTCACTCCAGCTGTTTACGGTGATCCATGGGATGGAGGATGTTTGGGATGAGCGTGTCTATCAAAGCAGCAGACAATGCTTCTTGGAAATCCCTTAGAGGAAAGTTATAGGCTAAGAGAGTCATTTTCTAACAATATAAGCTTGTTAGAGTGCTTGCAAGGATCAAACATTCAAGTTAACAGTTTGCTCAAAATAATGATGTGTGCTATTTTACTATGTATTTTTTCTTTTTGTAAACTTAAGGACAAAATGAACTCAAAATCAGCTCTATTTACTTTCTTAATAGACATTATCTTTAAAGGATAGTTCAACCATATGGAAATTAAGTCATCATTTCCTCACTCTCACGTCATACCTGTATGATGTTCTTAATGCATTTATAGATACAATTACAGTTTTTATTAATGCTTTGCATTAGTTGCTTTTTTTAGATTTTCAGTTTCATTTTTTATGTCAATAGTTTTATACATTTTCATTTCAGCTTTAGTTTTAGTTGTTGGTCCCCATTGACTTGGGTCCATAGTCCATAGTATTTCCATAGTTTTTTTTTCTTTTCTTTTCCCCATACTATGGAAGTCAATGGGGACCAGTAACTGTTTGGTTTCCAACATTCTTCAAACTATCTTCTTTTGTATTCTACAGATGAAAAAAAAAAAACTTGTACAGGTTTGGAAGAACTTGAGGCTGAGTAAATGTCAGAACTATGTGTTAGATCATGCCTCAACCCCAGAAATATCATATCCAGCCCTGGACGCCAGATCCTGTCAGAAAATATCCGTTTTGTCTGATTGATACTAATCAGCAAAGTTGTCTAATACCCTAAAACTGTTAACAGTCTTCTATCAGCCAAGAAGTCGACTGAGCAAAGCCAGTGGAGACCAGAAGCAGGAGACGAAGTGACAATGATAAAAAAGGATCAGAGTTTATTGAACAAGTCGGAGAAAATGAACTCAAAATCAGCTCTATTTACTTTCTTAATAGAGATTATCTTTAAAGGATAGTTCAACCGTATGGAAATTAAGTCATCATTTCCTCACTCTCACGTCATACCTGTATGACGTTCTTAATGCATTTATAGATACAATTACAGTTTTTATTAATGCTTTGCATTAGTTGCTTTTTTTAGATTTTCAGTTTCATTTTTTATGTCAATAGTTTTATACATTTTCATTTCAGCTTTAGTTTTAGTTGTTGGTCCCCATTGACTTGGGTCCATAGTCCATAGTATTTCCATAGTTTTTTTTTCTTTTCTTTTCCCCATACTATGGAAGTCAATGGGGACCAGTAACTGTTTGGTTTCCAACATTCTTCAAACTATCTTCTTTTGTATTCTACAGATGAAAAAAAAAAAACTTGTACAGGTTTGGAAGAACTTGAGGCTGAGTAAATGTCAGAACTATGTGTTAGATCATGCCTCAACCCCAGAAATATCATATCCAGCCCTGGACGCCAGATCCTGTCAGAAAATATCCGTTTTGTCTGATAACAACTAATCAGCAAAGTTGTCTAATACCCTAAAACTGTTAACAGTCTTCTATCAGCCAAGAAGTCGACTGAGCAAAGCCAGTGGAGACCAGAAGCAGGAGACGAAGTGACAATGATAAAAAAGGATCAGAGTTTATTGAACAAGTCTTAGTTGTGTATGTTTTAATGCTCAGACTTCATCTGATGAACACAAATCCAACAAGTAGTGTTAAACCAAAGTGCTTCACAACAACATCCAATAAACCTTGAATTTCCATAAACATTCTCTCTTATCTCTTATTCATGAAGACAAATATCCCTTGAAAACACACAATCATAAGACTAAAAAACAATATAATATAATGTAATATAATATAATATAATATAATATAATATAAATGACTAATCTGAATAAATCAATGGTTTAAATGATTGCTATAAATGATTATATGATTAAATGGAATAATAAAATGATTAAATGATTTTAAATGAATGAAAGAAGAACAAATAAATATAAAACAAAGTAAAACACAAATGTATGGTTGCCCTCTTAAAGCAAAACACACAGTTTGCATTTGAGGATCCTTGGATCCTTCATATGCCTTAAACTATAATAATCCTGGGGTCTTTAATGCACATTTTATTGTGAATTATTCATCAGTTCATGTTCCAGTTCCATTCTGGTACACTCACATAAAAAAAGATGCAAAAGCTGTATATTAACACCTTATATTAACCTTTTATATTATACGTTTTGAATTAAACCTTTTGAAAAGGTATTTTGAGTGTATGTAATACTCAATTTCTTCACCACCACATTTTCTCACATTGAACATCCTGCTCTACTCAGAATGTGTCAAACTGTGAAAGTAAAATGGGTGATATAACTTAATTAAATCTTCCATTTCCGAATGAAATTAACACCAATGATGTCATGCAATTTATTTGCATACTGAATTGTAATTGATTTTCTTTCTTGCGTATAAAATTGCATTGTAATTGTCTTCCTTACATATACTTACTGTAAACATGTAAAGCTGCCAGTTGCACAGCAACTGTGTTGATTCATGTGTGCCAAGATGCTGATTGCCATGACAATGAGAAAGCATTTAATTTATGCACATCATAAGCATAAAACCTGCATAAACCTTACCTGAAACTACTCTTTTTCTGCTTTCCAAGCACTAATATTTCCTTCAGGAAATGTGAATCTATTTGGCTAAGGTCATTTCTTGCCAAGTTTATTTGAGTAGGGAAGCTCAAATTTTGATCATCACACCAGAGGGCCGACTAACCAGCCAAACAGCCTTGCAAAACACAGTTAGAGAGCCTCATCTAAAATAAACTGAGATGAGTTGGCCCTATAATTTCATTTTCACCTCCCTTCCTTTATTATTACAGAGTTAATTTAATTAGAACAATTTTTGGTTGTATATTAAGAGACTTATATATGTGTGTGTGTGTGTGTGTGTGTGTGTGTTCATAACACCATTACGTTTTCTTTTTTTCTTTTTTTTAAACGAGCTGATTCTAACCAAAATTAATCATAACATACAATACACAATAATGATGCTTGACATTGACACTGCAATGAAATAAAATGTTGCAGCGTGAAGACAAAACTCATTAGAGTATGTGAGTCATCACACTGTAGCTTCATAAGTTCAGCGTCTCCTCCAAATGTGCTTGGCGTTTGTTTGCTCAGCAGTACTGCTGATTTGCAACACCATGCGTCAGGTTAAATACCCACAATGCTGTAGTCCCTGTACAGAATAGAAAAAGAGTGGAAGGTGCTGTCAGCTCAGTGTCCTGTTGTGGTGACTAGAGCCACTGACACGACCAGATGGCTGTGGACAGGGACAAGCTACATCCAGTTTGTCTGGCCCACTGCTTGTCCAGTGCTTTGTTTTGAAAAAAAAGGTGACCTGTCTGTCAGAGGGACAAAAAGTAAACAACATCTAAAGAACATGCAAAGTTTGTGATCTGAAAGCGTACTGTGTTATTGAATAGTTGGACTCTTAATTCTGAAAAGTCACATTTGAATATGAAAATGAAATACTGTAAATGCATATCTGTGACCAAATGTTCTATATTATTTGCTACTATATACAACCAATATAGCCTACAAAGATTTTTTTTAAATGTTTTTCAAAGGCTCAAATTATTTGATACAGTAAAAATAGTAATATTGTGATATATTATTGCATTTTAAAATAACTATTTTTATCTTAATATACTTTAAAATGTCATTTATTATTTACATGACTTATTTATTTATTACTTTTGGGTCACATGATCAGTCAGAAATCATTCTAATATGCTGATCTGGCACTCAAAGATGCTGTTTAAGAAATATTTCTATTTATAATCATGTTGAAAACAACTGATTATTGTTTTTAGAATAGTTTTTATTGAATAGTAAGTTCAAAACAACATAGTTTATTTTGAAATAGAAATCTTTTGTAACATTATACATGTCTTTTGACCAATTGAATGTATCCTTGCTGAAAAAAAAAGTATTTAATTCTTCTTTTTCTTTTTCTTCGATCAAAAAAAACACAAAAAATTGGGCCCCAAACTTTTGAATAGTAGTGTTAAGTTTGTATATGTTACTATAAAATGTTTGTTTTTGTAATAATTTTAAAATAATATTTAAATGGTTTTAATAATATTTGAATGATATTTCACAACTTCGAATAGTAGTGTAAAGTTTGTATGTTACTAATTTAATCATTTAAATTATTTTAATACAATGTAATTAAATTAAAATCAATAAAATAAATGATTTAAATGCAACTCTTTATTGAACATTTGTGTCTTATCATAGTGCTGTTACTCTGACTGGCATCACTGGAACTGGCACTGGCATACAGTGTGCACAGAAAACTCAGATTCTCATGCCCTGGAGTCAAACTACAACCATCTCATGTATTTTTGCAACAGAAAGTAGTGCATTTCACAAGGTGACAGGGAGGTTTTGATGCAGCAGTGGCCACAGATTTATACCCATTTATTTTAGACCTATGAGGTCACAGTGACCTAAAATACCAGCCTCTCTTTTTTTGGGTTGGGACAGACTGGTAAAAATAGTCACAGCATGAAATTCTTCTGAAAGGAGGCACTAACCGTGGCATGACCTAGTTGATGGGAAGCTGGTTTAAACATGCAGAGGCAGTTTTGGCCGTACATGCAAAATAGTTGGTTAATGTGGTTAAGTAATTAATGTTCTTTCTCAAATAATATTGGGTTATTATTGAGCAGGAAAGCAAATTGATGGAACATGTTAAACCTATCTGGGAACAATAGAAAGAGCCAATGAACTAGAACAGAGGAGAGGCATGCAGAACAAAAAGACCTCAAAAGGTAAAACAGGACCCCACTACCCCCTAGTAATCATAGAGATCAAAGTCTTGTATGTGAGTTCAGAGCACACAGTCATTATAGCGCTTTTTATCTTGTGCCAGCATAACATTTGTTAACGCCCCAGCCCTTCATCCATGCCTGTAATATACTGGCACCCATCCACATGGTACCTGTTAAGTAATCAATAAAAGTGTACAAGTAATTGGCCATTCCACTAATAAAGTCATAAATCAGGGCAGTTTTTGAAAAGTCCCTATATTGTGAATTTTTTTCCATGGGCTCAGGAAGGATTTTTTATTTTTATTTTTCATTCTTCTCAAGCACACTTTAATAATTCAGTTAAGCACAATTAACCTTATTTTAACCATTGTGCACTTTTGCGACTGTGGTTGCATTATGTGAGATTTTTGTTCTCAAAATCAATCTGAAGCATCTCCAATCTGTCATCGTCAATGATGCTATTTCATTTGATTTAAACTGATATCAAACAGTCTCCCCATCCATATCTAATTCAATACATCCTTGAGCTTTCCATCAATGTTTGGAAGAAAAAAGACGCAGCAACCCGCTCCTGATTTGAATGATCTATAGCGCATTTTTGCAGTCAAATGCTGAAAAGCTTGAGCTTTCTATCAATGTTTGGACAAAAGATGATGTAGCAAACTGGCTCTGACTTGAATGATCTATAGCACATTTTTTCAGTCATATACTGAGAAGTTTTATTTAAACAGCTCTGCTGAATGCAGAGGAGGAGATGCTCTGACTCTTCATGGATATAAACTCTCAAAACAACAGGATCAGCGGCATCTAGTGTTCAGATGATGGAACTGCAATCTGAGAGAAAGAGACATCACTGAACACTTCAGAGGGACAACACTGCTTTTTAAAATTAATTTGGTGGAAAAGGCAGTTGTAAAAAAATGATTTCTTTTCATTTTAGCCTTGCATCGAACTCTCCTTTCTCAGATACTTCATATATTATTGACTACAAAAGAAATAGATTAATGTGAACAACAATGAACTTGATCTCCATTTCGTACTTAAAAAACACCATTCAACGCAAAAAGCATAGGTCATGCTAAACAATATATGTATAGTACTTTAAAAAAAACTGTAATAAAAAAACTATAATTCCTAACTAACAACAACCATTTAACCAACAACAGCAACTATTTATAACCAACAACTTAACCAACAACAGCTCTATTTAATTAAATTCATGAGCAAGAGCATGTGGTCACACCCCTCAGAAACATTACAGGAGCACAGAGAGGTCTTCAAACTTCTCATTAATAATAATACATTAAAAAAGAAAAACATTTAAACTCAATACATATGAAAACCTGTTATTTAGTTCAATAAAAAAAAATCAAATGAACTATGCTAAATATCATAAATTTACTTGGATTTTTAAAGTGTATTTGTTACATACAGTGTTGGGGAAAGTTACTTTTAAAAGTAATGCATTACAGTATTGTGTTACTCTCCATAAAAAAAGTAACTAATTGCGTTACTTAGTTATTTTTAAAAGTAATTATGTTAAAGCATTACGTTACTTTTGCATTACTTTCACCTGGGCTGGGCTTGCTTATTTGTTTAATAACAAAAATAAAATAAAATATATATATATATATATTTGGCAATTGTAAATGCCCTTTTACACCAAAAGTGAAATTAATAAGCCTCAGGCTAAAGGAGGTGCCTCAGCCTTTACACCTTACTCCCAATTTCTCTCAGCACGGGGACAAAAGAGGTGTCAGTAAATAAATTGGAGAAAAAAAAATTTACTTGCGTTACTTATTTGAAAAAGCAACTCAGATTATTTATTGTAAATTTTAAAGTAATGCGTTACTTTACAAGAGACTTGAAAAAAGTAATCTGATTACGTAACTCACATTACTTGTAATGCATTACCACCAACAGTGGTTACATAAGATTTAACCTATTCTCAAATGAATTCTCAAATTACTAAATGGACAGTGTTCTGACTGGTGTGATTATTAGTTCTGTCATGACAACTCTCGGAGTGATTTCCATGGTAATGTACATGACAATGTTAATGTATTTGATCTTGGCGGAATAGATCTGCGGCAGAGCAGGTACCGAGACTTGCTACTGCAGATACAGCCACAACATGCTGCTGAGCATGTAAGGAATATTGCTGCTGCACATATAACATGAATAACCCCCATAGCCTACATGATTACCCCGTAGCAGATCTATACAGGTGGAGCTGGGGAAGGTGGAGGGTTTCTGGAGTGTGCTGCAAACTGCTACCACAAACATTAGCGAAGTATTTAAATGTTGAGCAGCGAGCTCATTAGCTACCGATACAGGAGAGAACCAATCAGCTGTGACCTGTGATGATGATGTCGTTATGTCATACTGAGTTAGATCTATCGAACTGCGCCATCTAGAGTTTCATGCCAGAACTTTGTATTTAAGATTTTAAGATAAGTCTTTTTTGCATATTTTTGCTGATGTTTAACGCTTCGGGTGAAATTGGAATCAGCAAAGCTGCATAGTGCCGATTCAAAAAGGGAATGACCAGTAATTTACCTCTAAATTACCATCGACTGATCGTGGCAAAAAGCAGATAATCAGGTGGAGATGTGGAGCTGCCAGCAGTCGGTGCTGTGATTTGGAGTGGGAAGGAAGCCTCTGGCATGCCATTGTGGCCTTCAAGCACAGACTCCACCTGTTCCACAAACCGGCCTAACGCTGATGGATAATCTGCACGTGTCCTTCACGCTGTCAAAGCCTCAGTCGTCAAACCGGATGCATCCAACACACCTCATCTCACTTACAAACACCTCTTCATACCAAAGCATGTTCTCCTTCTGAGCTTTCACAACACCTATAATCAGAGAGCAGGACTGTGCTGCATGTTACGGCCACTGAGCAGCTATCATTCATTTGGAAATAATGGGATGGCGTGAGACATGTTGGCTGAACCCTGTTTGGAATCATGTCAGTGGATGTCTCTGGAGATTTCTACAAACAGACTGAACCACAAGAGAGATATGTGATATGCTTTTAAAAAATAAAGACTCTTTATTGTAATCCATGAAGGTTCCATTAAGAGCCTTTAACATCCATGGAACGGTTTCATTGCCTAAATGGTTTTTATAGTGGAAAAAGTTTCTTTAGATTATTAAAATATTCCTTAAAAAAGTTCACTAAAAGGTATTTTGGTGAACCCAAAATGGTTCTTTTATATGATCACTGTGAAAACACCCCAGACACACTAAAACTTTAATTTTAAAAGTGTAGGAAAATGACAAGTGTATATTTCAACAAACTAAAATAAGCAAATTTCCTAACAGGTTGGAGCAAGGAAATTCCACTCAATGTCTTCTGGGGGATTTTAAATCCATAATGGTTTATAAGTATGGTTAGGCGAGGCAAATCTAACTTGGATTACTCATGTTTGCTACCAGTGACTAAGAATAGTTTAGTACCTTCATCTGAAATATTAAAGTGATCCTGTGGGCAATGCGTGTTGGGCTCATAATACACCTAATGAGAAACTGGGCCAGCAAATCTTCAATAGTTTGTTTTCATCATCAATAGTGCAGCTTATTTGAGAGTGAATGGCCAAATCTGAAAAAAGTTTTTTTAATTTGCATTTGGACTGTTCTTTGGGAGCTGTACAAACATGTATACTGTACCTTCATGAATAAAACTGTTTTATTTTATTTTTTTAATGCTTTGAAGAACAACCGACGGGGCCAAATTTCACATTGATGCATTGATGTTTGATTTGAAAGCCCTGCTCGGATACATTCAAGATCAAAATGACACAAAAATGCCACAACTCCAGTAAGTCAAAAGAAGTGGAAAATATAATATAAATGTCTATACTGAAAACCAAAAATCTCCAAAAGAAGGGAAGCAATGCAACATGATTCCCATGTGCCTGCATGCTGCAAGATGGCTAAAATGGTTATTGAAAATGTATGTCCTCAAAATAGGTTAAATTTGTGTTAACAAATATTACATCAGACAGTCAGTCAGTTCAAGATAGCCTAAGACGCAACAGTGTACACATAAATTCATTTAATGTCACTATCTCAATTCAATTTGATTTGAAGCAACAATACTGAGAAAGGGGGAAAAATGATAAAAGACTGTCTCATTTTTAATAAAATCTAAAACATGAGCTGAGTTTGATGGACACTTTGGAAGGGAAAACTGACAACAGCCGTTATTTTTGGCATTAAAGAAGAACACCCCACTGACAAATGAGGTTTTATGAATAAATAAATAGATGTAATAGATAATGTATCCACTGACATCCTAGGTTATGGACATTTTTGACTGCATTTTTTTTTCATTCTGTGTTGCATTAACACTTTTTCTTTAGGTTTCTGATCTTATCCACAGTTTGCAGTAGTTCTTGTCATACCAGCTCCAACAATCTGTCAGTGCACAAGCTGAGTGCATGCTAAAACAAGGAGAGCACACCATCAGAGCATGCTTTTACTGCCAGGAAGCAAGAGGCCTTTGATCGCAATATCTAAAGCTGCACTTGTAAGGCAATTGTCATTGCTGCAGGTGATGAAAATCTGTAAAAACACAACTCACACCACCAGCAACCTGTTGGTATAATATAGGTCAATGACTCCAATCTCTTTTAATATTTCTCTCTATGAAATCCTGATTCTGGGTTTAAAAGTAAACAAGCTAAAGATCAACACTTGTCAAGGCTTCCCTGTCATTTGCACACACACACACACCTCTTACAGATTAAACTGTGATGCCATACAGCAAAGTAACCAGACTTATAACTAATAATGTCTGTCAATGTTAATTTTACAGAAAAGACTTTTGAACAACAGAAAAAACACTTTCAAGTTCATTCAACAATATTAAAATGTGTAACGGCTTGTTGAATACACCACCACACATAAAACGCAATACTTTAGACATCAGTACAAGCCTGAAAAACTGGCATTAATATCAGTACAAAAACTGTGAGGCAGAAGATTTACGGAATGGGTTCCCATGGCTGAGCAGCTGCATGCAAACTTTACAACGCCAAGTACAATGCCAAGCGTCAGATAAAGTGGTGCAAACCACATTGCCACTGGACTCTGGAGCATTGGACACGTTCTGTGGAGTGACAAATCACGCTTGTCTGTTTGGCAGTCTGGGTTTGGCGGATGTCAGGAGAACGTTACCTGCCTGACTGCATTATGCCAACTGTTAAGTTTGGTGGATGAGGGTTATTGGTATAGGGCCATTTTCAAGGGTTGGGCTATGCCCCTTACTTCCAGGAAAACTTAATGCTTCTCACTCTCAGAAAAAAAGGTACAAAAGCTGTCACTGGGGCGGTACCTTTTCAAAAGGCACACCTTTGTACCTAAACAGTCCATATTGGTACCTTAAAGGTACATATAAGTACCTAAAGTGTACATATTAGTACCTAAAAGGTACAAAAGTGTACCTTTTGAAAAGGTACCGCCCCAGTGACAGCTTTTGTACCTTTTTTTCTGAGAGTGTGTATACCAAGGCATTTTAGACAACCCTGTTGAAAAAACCAGCATATGCTGGTTAGGTATGGTATGGTTAGGCGAGGCAAATCTAACTTGGATTACTCATGTTTGCTACCAGTGACTAAGAATAGTTTAGTACCTTCATCTGAAATATTAAAGTGATCCTGTGGGCAATGCGTGTTGGGCTCATAATACACCTAATGAGAAACTGGGCCAGCAAATCTTCAATAGTTTGTTTTCATCATCAATAGTGCAGCTTATTTGAGAGTGAATGGCCAAATCTGAAAAAAGTTTTTTTAATTTGCATTTGGACTGTTCTTTGGGAGCTGTACAAACATGTATACTGTACCTTCATGAATAAAACTGTTTTATTTTATTTTTTTAATGCTTTGAAGAACAACCGACGGGGCCAAATTTCACATTGATGCATTGATGTTTGATTTGAAAGCCCTGCTCGGATACATTCAAGATCAAAATGACACAAAAATGCCACAACTCCAGTAAGTCAAAAGAAGTGGAAAATATAATATAAATGTCTATACTGAAAACCAAAAATCTCCAAAAGAAGGGAAGCAATGCAACATGATTCCCATGTGCCTGCATGCTGCAAGATGGCTAAAATGGTTATTGAAAATGTATGTCCTCAAAATAGGTTAAATTTGTGTTAACAAATATTACATCAGACAGTCAGTCAGTCTAAGATGCACATAACAGTGTACACATAAATTCATTTAATGTCACTACCTCAATTCAATTTGATTTGAAGCAACAATACTGAGAAAGGGGGAAAAATGATAAAAGACTGTCTCATTTTTAATAAAATCTAAAACATGAGCTGAGTTTGATGGACACTTTGGAAGGGAAAACTGACAACAGCCGTTATTTTTGGCATTAAAGAAGAACACCCCACTGACAAATGAGGTTTTATGAATAAATAAATAGATGTAATAGATAATGTATCCACTGACATCCTAGGTTATGGACATTTTTGACTGCATTTTTTTTTCATTCTGTGTTGCATTAACACTTTTTCTTTAGGTTTCTGATCTTATCCACAGTTTGCAGTAGTTCTTGTCATACCAGCTCCAACAATCTGTCAGTGCACAAGCTGAGTGCATGCTAAAACAAGGAGAGCACACCATCAGAGCATGCTTTTACTGCCAGGAAGCAAGAGGCCTTTGATCGCAATATCTAAAGCTGCACTTGTAAGGCAATTGTCATTGCTGCAGGTGATGAAAATCTGTAAAAACACAACTCACACCACCAGCAACCTGTTGGTATAATATAGGTCAATGACTCCAATCTCTTTTAATATTTCTCTCTATGAAATCCTGATTCTGAGTTTAAAAGTAAACAAGCTAAAGATCAACACTTGTCAAGGCTTCCCTGTCATTTGCACACACACACACCTCTTACAGATTAAACTGTGATGCCATACAGCAAAGTAACCAGACTTATGACTAATAAGACTGACTAATAATGTCTGTCAATGTTAATTTTACAGAAAAGACTTTTGAACAACAGAAAAAACACTTTCAAGTTCATTCAACAATATTAAAATGTGTAACGGCTTGTTGAATACACCACCACACATAAAACGCAATACTTTAGACATCAGTACAAGCCTGAAAAACTGGCATTAATATCAGTACAAAAACTGTGAGGCAGAAGATTTACGGAATGGGTTCCCATGGCTGAGCAGCTGCATGCAAACTTTACAACGCCAAGTACAATGCCAAGCGTCAGATAAAGTGGTGCAAACCACATTGCCACTGGACTCTGGAGCATTGGACACGTTCTGTGGAGTGACAAATCACGCTTGTCTGTTTGGCAGTCTGGGTTTGGCGGATGTCAGGAGAACGTTACCTGCCTGACTGCATTATGCCAACTGTTAAGTTTGGTGGATGAGGGTTATTGGTATAGGGCCATTTTCAAGGGTTGGGCTATGCCCCTTACTTCCAGGAAAACTTAATGCTTCTCACTCTCAGAAAAAAAGGTACAAAAGCTGTCACTGGGGCGGTACCTTTTCAAAAGGCACACCTTTGTACCTAAACAGTCCATATTGGTACCTTAAAGGTACATATAAGTACCTAAAGTGTACATATTAGTACCTAAAAGGTACAAAAGTGTACCTTTTGAAAAGGTACCGCCCCAGTGACAGCTTTTGTACCTTTTTTTCTGAGAGTGTGTATACCAAGGCATTTTAGACAACCCTGTTGAAAAAACCAGCATATGCTGGTTAGGTATGTTTTGAAGCATGGCTGCTGGTTTGAGCTGGTTTAAGCTGGTCCTTTGCTGGTCATGAGCTGGTTTAAGCTGGTTCTTAGCTGGTCATGTTCTGGTCCTAAGCAACTAGCTCCAGCTCAGGACCAGCTTAGGACCAGCACATGACCAGCTTAAACCAGCTCATGACCAGCTAAGGACCAGCTCAAACCAGCAGCCATGCTTCAAAACATACCTAACCAGCATATGCTGGATTTTTCAACATGGAATGCTATGCTTCCAACTTTGTGGGAACAGTTTAGGGAAGGCCCGTTTCTATTCCAGCATGACTGTGCTCCAGTGCACAAAGTAAGGTCCATAAAGACATGGTTAATTGGATGAGTTTGGCGTGGAAGAACTTGACTGGCCCAGACAGAACCCTGACCTCAACCCCATCAAACACCTTTGGGATGAACTAGAATGGAGATTGCGAGCCGTGGCAAAAATTCCCACTGAAACACTCAAAATCTTGTGGAAAGCCTTCCCAGAAACGTGGAAGCTTATAGCTGCAAAGGGGGACTAACTCCATGTTAATGTCTATGTATTTAGAATGCAATGTCATTAAAGTCCCTGTTGGTGTGATAATCAGGTGTCCTAATACTTCTGTCCATATAGTGTATTATTGTCAGGATCATGGACCTGTTTTGTTATGTTTTGCCCCGTTTCTGTTCCTGTGTTCCCTTATTTGGTCATGTTCCTGTCCTTGTTTAGTTAATTAGTCATTCTGTGCACCTGTGTTTGGTAATTGTCCTGTGTTTATAATTTCTTGTCTGTGCAGTTCTCTTCTGTCGGGTCTACTTGTTGGATGTTGTGTGTTTCCGTTGTGGATTATCCCCTGTGATTCCTGGCTTAAAGACTTTTGCTTGTAGGCCTACTCCACGTTTCTCTCTCGTTCCTCCCACAGCGAATCGTGACAGTTATATTTTATGCTAAATTCTTAGCATGTTTTGATCCACCAATTCTGATAGGAATTAAAATACGCCAAAATCTCCACAAATGTTTTAGAAATGGATGGTTCATCCACACAAATAGTATATTTTGGTCATTATGAGTCTGAATAAAACAGTCTAAAACAGCTCTCTTTTTTTTTTAGGATGCGTGAAAGTGTTATCTCCAAAAATTTGCTTGTGAACGGTAATTTCAGAAAATTTCTAGGTGAGAAATGCATTTGTTTGCCTTTAGAAGCTTTCATAATGCAGATGTGGCTCATTTTACAAATGAGAAGCTGACCAAGCTGGGCCTGTGGGCTAATTTCTGCAGCCAAGTTTTGCTTTCCCGTAGAGGTCTACAGCAGATGTCCCAACCCTTTGCTTCTTCTCTTAAGCACTTACATCAATGCGCACATCTACTGGATTCAGAAAGTGCAGCAATTTAAACAGCAGGCTCTCTGAGGTGGCATTACTTTGGGCTTCAGTACAGAAAAAGTGCCTCTTTTCTAGGACATGAAAACGCTTCTACAGCTATTTTGAAAGAAGTTTACTTGAGTAGTTTACTAGGGGTCAATCACATTGGCCTTCCCTTCAGTTTACGAGTCCTAAGATGGGAAAGCAGTATAATAATAGTATCCAAGCATAGCAAAAGTTCAGTCCTGCCCTGTCTGAACAAGTAATGAAGAGCAGAGACAAGATGCCTTAATTAAAGTGGGTATGTCCTGGGATTTTATTTCTAACTAAAACAAGTGACTAAGTGATATGATGTAATAAGGGGAAAAAATGTCACTTTCAGTTAATTAATCAAATCTGTTTGGGAATAATTTACAAATGGATTGTTATGTATTCTAATGTTAGAAATGTTCAGGGGGAAAACAAAAATGCTTTTTCCCCAGTTTTAAAATGCACCAAACTTGCATGATAACTATGTAAAATGACATAAATGCCCTTTTCTGATTCACTGTTGTTCTCAATTCCACATTTTTTAAACATGTTTTACATCAGCACACTCTTCATGTCATAGAAATTGGTTACAGCAGCATGCACATGTGAGAGGCTAAAAGGTCTAGAGTGCTGTTGATTGTAATGGTGAGAGTCAAGTACAGCCTAGTGAGGTTTGTGCTAATGCAAACTCTTAAAAATAAAGGCTCTTCAGTTCTTTGCTACAGGTTCATCTTCTGATCAATAATCATTTTTCTGTAAAGGGTTCTTTAGTTGACCATATGGTTCTTAAAAAATTTTTTTTTTTAAATCTTAATTTACATCGTAGGCTCTTCAGATGCTTTCTTCATGTCATAGAAATTGGTTACAGCAGCATGCACATGTGAGAGGCTAAAAGGTCTAGAGTGCTGTTGATTGTAATGGTGAGAGTCAAGTACAGCCTAGTGAGGTTTGTGCTAATGCAAACTCTTAAAAATAAAGGCTCTTCAGTTCTTTGCTACAGGTTCATCTTCTGATCAATAATAATTTTTCTGTAAAGCGTTCTTTAGTTGACCATATGGTTCTTAAAATATAATTTTTTTAAATCTTAATTTACATCGTAGGCTCTTCAGATGCTTAAAAGCACCAAAATCATTTTTAGTGTAGATGGTTATCTAAAAACAACAACAACAACTGAGATTAAAAGTTCTTTGGTGAAAAGTTCTTCGAACTCTCTAGTTTTGATGCTGCAGTGTTACCCTAGCTACCCTAACAGTCATCTGGGATTTGACCCAGTGAAGTACTGGCCCTCATTTACTAAAGAAAGGCTCTGAGCTCTTTCTAATAGTTCTGGCAACACTGTACAACCCTCAATTAACAAGCATAGCTTGTGACAAAAGGACACACAATGACTGCCTCTGAGCGTCCACATGTGGTACTACCATTTCACAGCAAGCAATTAGCACATGCCCTAAAAAATCATTTTTAGTGTAGATGGTTATCTAAAAACAACAACAACAACTGAGATTAAAAGTTCTTTGGTGAAAAGTTCTTCGAACTCTCTAGTTTTGATGCTGCAGTGTTACCCTAGCTACCCTAACAGTCATCTGGGATTTGACCCAGTGAAGTACTGGCCCTCATTTACTAAAGAAAGGCTCTGAGCTCTTTCTAATAGTTCTGGCAACACTGTACAACCCTCAATTAACAAGCATAGCTTGTGACAAAAGGACACACAATGACTGCCTCTGAGCGTCCACATGTGGTACTACCATTTCACAGCAAGCAATTAGCACATGCCCTAAGCTAATTAATAATAAGGATGGGGTGAGACCAAGTACATCTTACTGCTAAACTACCTTCCATCTGCCTTGGTGTCAGTTTCAAACAGTCTGAAAATCTATTACGTACTTGATCTTCTTTCTAGGTTATTGCAATGGGTTTTTTCCTACATGATATACAAGAAAAGAAAAGATATACAAGAAAAGAAAAGAAATGAAAGAAAATAGAAATAAAAATTAAGAGATCAAGAGTAAATGAATCAAAACCCACAATGTATAAGACATCAAATGGAGTTTGATATAGGCAAATATTTTCTATATATTGCACATTCTTAAATAATGGATAATCAAAGTGCTTTTAATGATCACATTCATGTACAAAATGTACATTTTTGCATTGTTCAATACAAAAGTTTATGTAAATTGTTTGTAAAAACCACTAGTTTTAATGTGAAAATTAAGTAAATAGTTCAACCATTCTTACACAAATTACCGCAATTACCTGTTGATGAAAAAAAGCATAAGAATTGTGGTTTAAATTATCTCACCATGAATTACAACATACTTAATAAAAAAGGAAATAGAAGTTTAATGCCAACTTAAAAATTGCTTAAAGTGTAAATTGTGTAGTGCCTTAAATCTAAAGTATAAAATGGATGAGCTCTCATTTTTCGTTTTTATCTCTGTAGTGTATATTACTCAGCAAAGATCCAGCAGTCTGCGCCTTTCAATTCAATGTATATCTGATACTGTCTGTGCTGATCAGCTGTGACAGACTTTTGCCTCCACACCTGAATCAAACCTGACAGTGTGCCAAGACTCAAACAGCTCTATATTTCTTTGTGAAGAATATTGCACTGTCTCCTATGCACCAATACAGTAGTCAGTGAGTTGACTCATACTTCATTGTCTTTTCACAACTGCAGGCTCAAATTCTCTAAACGTCTTATTTAAAGTTAATACTTTAAATTGCAACTACTAGAAAAGTCCCTACCAGCTGCAATAAACCAAACCTCTTTTTCTGCTGAAAATCATTAATTACTTAATCATGCCATGGTTGGCAAACTGTAATACAAGTAATATGATGACCCCATCACCTGATTCTCATTCGTTTAATGGACATTAACTCCACAGCCACCATTATTCACCATTACAGTCATCAGTCAAATTCAATATATCCCAATAGTCCTATTGCAAGCATTTATCGCCCACCTCCTATAGTGACTTTGCCCGACACACTACACAGTCACTTTGCTCTTCAAAAGACTATTCACTTGATTAGCTACCATTTCTGAACTGAGGTTCAGGAACAAAAACCACAGACATAATGGTCAACACCTTCAGCCACCAGCCTAGAGCTGTTACCACAATTTACCCTTACTTTGTTCAGTGTGAATGAATAACAAATCACAGAAGCAGTGTTGCTCAAAGGCTTTAGCAAGTGAACAGAGGGCTACATCAGTGATACTGAATGCAAAGCCTATTAATGTGAGCATCATACATCTCAACTTTTGCCGTTGAGATGCACTGTGTTTGTTCAAGCAATTGGTTAAAATGAGTTTTTAGTAACTCAATTAGAACTAAATACAATCAAATATAAATATTATATGAAAAAGTTACATTTAAATGCAAATTATAAAAGTTTCCTTGGCAACAAACTGAAATAAAATGTGACCCAGGACCACAAAACTAGTCATAAGGGTCAATTTTGAGATCCATATATCATCTGAAAGCTGAATAAATAAGCATTCCATTGGATAGCACAATATTTGGCTGAGATACAACTATTTGAAAATCTGGAATCTGAGGGTGCAAAAAAAATCTAAATATTGAGAAAATCGCCTTTAAAGTTGTCCAAATGAAGTTCTTAGCAATACATATTACTAATAAAAAATTACTGATATATTTACAGTAGGACATTTAATAAATATCTTCATGGAACATAATCTTACTGATTTTTGTTTAACGCAGTACACGTAGCAAGGTTTTTTTTAATTATATAATAAATAAAAAGAAAACAGATAGAATAGAAAAAGAATAGAGCAAGCTAGTGTTAGAGGCCTTTTTTGCTTTTGTTAATTGTATAATAAATAAAAAGAAAACAAATAGATAGAATACAAAAAGATTAGAGAAGCTAGTGTTGTTGTTTTTTTTAAGAAAACAAGCATTTAGTAAATGAATAGAGTGCAAGTCTAAAAGGGACAAGTGTTTTTTTTTTTTTAGAATATAATTAGAATAGAGAGTGCTAGAGTTAGAGGGTCAAAAATATGGAAGAGATGCGTTTTTAGCCGATTCTTGAAGATGCTCGGATTGAGTTGGGCAGGTCATTCCACCAGGAGGGAACATTTAATTTAAAAGTCTTTTAAGAAAACAAGCATTTAGTAAATGAATAGAGTGCAAGTCTAAAAGGGGCAATTTATTTTTTTTTTATATATACTTAAGACTTTTTGGTCACATACAAGTTTAAGTTTGAAGTAAATAGCAAAATAAATACAACTGAGATTAAAATACATTAAAGGTACATAGAAAACAAATAAAAATGACAAAATCACATAATAAAATTTGTAAAACTTAATCTAAAATTAAAATGAAAAGTAAAAAAAAATATACAAAAAATAAAAGCTACATCAAAATCTTAATAAATACCATAATAGTATATAAAAATCAATAACATGGGCAGTCCATTAATCTATGTTTTCTAACATTAATTTGCTTACAACATGTGCTTGTGTCATTTGGAAAGCAATGAATAATTTACAATATTTTTGGCACAACAAAATTGTAGTTATTATGCTCAATTTGCTTGCTATTTCCCTCTCACATTTCAGCCTATAGTTTTCATTGGTAGAAATTTCAAAAGGGTGTATTGTGTGACAAAAGTGAATACATTATTTGCCGTGAATATTTTGTGCTTGGTGTCTGACAAGAAGCAAGATTATTTTCAACAAAATACATCATGGATAAACAACATGCATGGCCATGACATGCTGCAGAAAGATGGATATGGTTGTTTTTGTGCTCCTGCATGGCCTGAAGGAACAACAGCTGCGCTGGAATTTGGGTTTTCAAACTCTTATGACGCATGCAGACTATCAGCATGAATTATGCATTATACAATATTTCATTGCTACGTCCAACACAAGGACAGAGATTGTCCCATGTGCAAACCGTACCTCTATATGTAGAAGCTCATGTCCATCTCAATCTGCTCACATATCACGCCTCATATGGATCCATTAAATAGCAATGAGCCATTTGTATATCAATATCCTCCAGCAATATGAATGTTAGAGAGTAGTTTATGACTCAAAGGAGGGTGATTGTGGTTTCAGTTGGCATGCTGAAACTAAATGTCTTTAAATTTGCACATTCATATTCCTAAAATAATATTACACTAAAGCACTTTATGTTTCAATAGCATGAGAGAATGAAAACTGCATCAGACCAACTGGCAAAGCAAGCAGCACGCCTGGAGCAAAAAAAAACAATTAATCAATGGAGGGGGTGGGGGGGAGTATATGATCATCTTACATGAAGCAACACAAGCATTCATGCCAGAATTTGATGTTGTCTTTTTGCTATTGGCCTTTCATAACTCTCATATAGATCATGCAACACACATGTAATAATAACAGATCAGTGCTGTGCTGCGGCAAAGGCTGATATTAGGTAAGATGGTGTCAGTTTTTAACGATACTGTGACTCCAGGCTTTGAATTAAAGCTGGCAGATGCTGTAATTAGCATTGCACTGTGCTTCAAAAACCTTCTGCTCAGCTCAGCAAATTTCACTGTGTTTTCCTTGTACTCACTCCCCTCGTATTGTGCTAGACACAGAACCCATGCTGCTATTCTCTCACGGCTGTGATCCCGTTTCTAAAGCATTCTGCTGCTTAAACCCTGAAGAATAAGACTGAATTCAAGCGAATCTGATTTGCTATTCCTGAAGCTGGGATCATATCAGTCCAACGGCTGTTTCATTGTTTGGCAGCGCACTGGGAAAGAACGACTGCTAGCTGAAGGGATTCTGGCGCTCACGAGTGTGTCCTGCACGTCATTCATCTTTCATGTTTGTTTCGTGTCAGATGTGATGCTTTAGTGCCTTTCATTCATTTTCTGTGTCTGATCTCTTACAGTGGCTTGATTTCAGAAGCAGCAACTGAATGAGTAACATTCTCATATGAAACACTTACTTTCATTATTCTATGGGTTGGTAAACACATTATGGTTAGTAAACAAGCAGATGGTATTTAATGTATTCAAAAATACATTAAAAAAGCTAATTATACATACAATGATTTGAATATACCTCTTCAATGATCAACATGTTCCTTATTGCTCTAATTTCTTTTTTATGGGGCCATTATGTCAAAACGTCACTATAAAACTGCCCTGATATCATACTGGGGAAAAAAATAATATTATATAATATTTTTAAAAATATATATATTCTTATTAAAATGATGATGTTCTTAAAAAGTTTGACATAATCTTAAAAAAATATATAATTTTTTTGGGGGGGTCGGGGGGGGACAAAAATGTGTAATTGCTTAATAATGTATGATATTTTTTTATTTTATTTTATTTTATTTTATTTTATGCAGAATACAACATTTGTGCAACCAATATGGGAAATTGTACCTTGACATTTTTTTATACACTACTGTTGAAACTGTATTTTACTGTATTTATTTATTTATTCAATACAGTAATACTTTTTCAGCAAGGATGCATTCATTTTTTTAAAGCCATACTTTTTAAAAATGATATTTCATTTTTATTCATCACTTTATTCATCAAAGAATCCTGCAAAATGGAACATTGTGTCGACAAAAATGAGGTGAACAATGTTCAGTATTCAGTGATGTCAAAATAAATAAATAAATGAAAATCTTATTGCAGCTTTTGCTTGATGGTTACACCAAATGAGCCATTAAATTGAAACTTTTCCTGAAAATGGCTTAAAAGTTTGAAACCAACCTGAGTACAAAGAGTATGTTTCTAAGAACTTTGCACACTCTTACACGTAACTGACCCAAACACATTAAGAGTTGGAGTCAGGGGCTCGGCTGATCTCTGCAATACAGAATAATGTTCTTGCCTGTGTGTTCTCCCCTGATATTTCTAACGGAGCGCTGCTGAAGTGCTTTTGAAGGCAGAGAGCATGAGTTGAATTCTGAAACAGGGCTGTCTAAAAAGTTGCTCAACACAAAAAGTGCCACACTCAATAGGTCTCATTCATGAAACATGAGCAAAATGAATTTTTCGGTGAAAATCGCTCGCAAAATTGCTCTTGCGTGAATTGTTGCATTCTACTTAATGCAGCAATTCATGTAAGAATGGTTTTACGAACGATTTAGGCAGAAATCCGTTATGCTCATGTTTCATGAATGAGGCCCATTGTTACACAAGAAAGTAGACTGTCAGCCCTCTAAGATTGTTTTCAATGTACAAAATAACAGTTTTTCAGAAAAAAATAATAGAATTTTGGTCTGTTTCTCACATAAAACCATCATGTGACTCATATTTGGACTCTTTTATGATCATTTTCTGTGTCCTTTGTTCATTGCAATAGCTTGAAAAAGTAGCAACCAGTACATTTAACAAAATATATCCTTTTTGTGTTCTACAGAAGATAGAAAGTCATACAGATTTGGAACAATTTTTGGATGAAGTATCCCTTTAAGCAATTTTGCCTTCATGATTCCATCAGAATGAAATGTATGAGAGTTTTCCTAGATTTTTTGGGTTAACTCACTGTCCTTCACTAAAAATAGAAATAGCACATAGGTTTGCATCACAGATTCTGCAACTGTGCGCCTGTAAAGTAGGTTACCTCATTAAGAAAATTTGTTTTTTATTACTTGATTAGAATACAGGTTGGTAGTCTCACACCAGATCTACTCAAGCAGAACGACACTAAAAATGGATATTTTGAAAGGCTGAACCTCTAAGTAACGGGGTTACTGCTGCATGTGATAGTTGGTAAAACTTCCAGTGAATGATATTTTAAGGCTCGTATATCATCTATGCCTCATTGCACCAATTTCCCTGTCAGTGGTCTGTTAAATCAACACCTGCTTTTCTAATTGAGAACTTCAGAGCCATGTTCACCACCATTACAGCTAATAACTCAAGAAAACACTTAATACAGAAGACACTGCAGCCAACACAGACTTATTTGTGCAAAAAAATGTCTCACTAGAGGACACAGCAACCCCTCGATCATGTGAGCTTGTGTACATAAGAGTCATATAGAATTTTAAGATCACATTTTGAAGTGAATCATTAAAGGCCCTCTAACAAGGAAATTCTCCCAGTGTGATTCTCTGATCTTTGTGAGTTTTCGCTGTAATTGGATGGGCCCAAAAAAAAATAAAAAATCCACCACCACCCTGTAGATAATGAGAACTGCAATTACAAACATCACATGTGAAGCCTCATCAGCAAGTCTTCTAGTTCTCCTGAAAAATATTTGGAGTCACTGAAGGTCCTGGATTTTGCTGTTCGCAAGCAATTCATTGTTTTTTCATGCCGTTAATAGATATGCAAGTTTGGCTTCTTTTATATGCTTTATAATGAACAATTCAAGAGCCAGAAATGCCAAGTATCAACAAACCAGTGAAATTTCTTCTATTTTGCATTATATATATATATATTTTTTTTTTTTTTTTTTTTTTTCTTTTAACATATGACAATAAGGTCTGGGGGGGCTTGTGTTGGA
>NW_015667354.1:714426-750271 GCF_001515625.1 Sinocyclocheilus rhinocerous
TTTTTTTTTTGCTGTTACAATAGCAGCATATCAATTAGTGAAACTGAAAGCTGTGAAATTAGCTTAACTGAAAAATTAACATTAATGAAATTAATAAAAACATCAAAAAAGAATGATTTCTGAAGGATCATGTGACATTGAAGACTGGAGTAAAGATGCTGAAAATCCAGCTTTGCTATCATATGAATAAATAGCATTTTAAAATATATTAGAATAGAAAACATTTTAAACTGTAATAATTTTTCTGTTTTTACTGTATTTCCTATTAAATAGACATGAACTTCCTTGTACACATTTGCTAGACATCAGTATGGCCGCTAATATGCTGACTTTTTCATCTTTTTAATCCTAATGCATTTTTCATCAGCTCCACTATGAACTGAAGTGGAAAATTAACAAAACAACAAAAAGCATTTAGAGTCAGAACAAAAATAACCTCATTCATATGCATTTCATATTAATACACACGCCACTACATCGCAAATCCTCTCCTTCCAACAGTACAGCTCTGATTATCTTCATTATTCCCCGAGCTACAGAATACAGCTAATATCTCCAGAACACACTGAGCTTTGCTTACAAGATTTTCCATGCAAGGTACAAAAATGCATCCACATATTTCAAAATTCTGAATTACTTGTTAATTAATTACTTATTTAATTTTAGCATTACCTCACTTGCTCACCAATTGGTCCTCTTCAGTGAATGTGTGCCATCAGAATAAGAGCCCAAACAGTTTATTAAAAACATCACAACACAGTTTCACTTATAAACAGTGATCTGCACAAATTTCTCTCCAGATTCAGACAAAACAACTCACTGGAGAAAACTAGATTATGGATAGAGGACTCATATTTTAGCCCACTTATTATTTATTATGGATAGAGGACTCATATTTTAGCTCACGACTTTTGCCCAGATATTTTTCCCAATTTACTGTGGAGTTGACAGATTTTTATAGAAAATTGCGTATAGTATATCCACCTTTTTCTTGCCATAAAAATGGGTGCGGCCATTTGTCAATTCTATGGGTCTAGCTTCCGGTCTCATCCGCGTCCAGCTATTTTTATCTGTACAGAACCGCTCCTTTTGCTGCTTGATATTGAAAATGGGTGTGTCTTACCATATTATTTTAATGTATTATCTTAATTATGAACACACTAGTTTGTAGTGCAAACAGTTTTACCGTTTACTGCACGTTGTTATTCTTCTCGTTACTTAGCGGCTAATGAACCGGAAGTCTCGCCCATAGGCTTACTTCCGTGTTGAAGAAAAAGGTGGATATATTGGTCACAGTCTCTGATTTTTTAGCTTCAGACTATGATCCCATCTATCAAACATGTTTGATATTTTAAGCCTATTTTAGAACACATATTGTTTTCAACACTGCGTGAGTTTGTTGTGATCGGAATAACTTTAAAGTCTGGTAGTGTATGACCCTCAGTCATTTAGTGTATGATGCCAAGTTTTTCCTTTGTGATTGTATACAAAGATGGTAAGTGTATGATGCCTAGCATTTTAAGGCTTAAATACACTACACAACGTTTAAAATCTGATCAGAATTTAAAAAGCTAGACATCATAAAATACGTAAAGTCACAGAGGAAAAACTGACCGTCATACACTAATAAAGGACTGAGGATTATACACTACCAGACTTTAAAGTTGTTCCAATAACAACAAACTCACACAGAAACATGCGCCTTAACGCTAGGAGGTGCATGATAAATGAAAAAATATGTGTTCTAAAATCGGCTGAAAATTTCAAACATGTTATATCCTCCGACTGGATGGAATCAAAGTCTGTAACTAAAAATGTCGGATCCAAATGTATCCAAATGTCGGAGACAGCGGAAAGGCGGCTTATGATCCTCAGTCGTTTAGTTTATTCTCTGTGCCTGTTTACAAAGTTGGTAAGTGTATGATGCCCAGCGTTTTTAAATCTTTAAAATCAATTTCAAAAGCCATGTAATGTATGGACCTTTATTGATGGATTTGTTTATTATTGCGAACACTTCACAAGACGATAATGAATGAACTGGAGTCATAACAATTGCTTGTGGATTATTGTAATGTTTTTTCAATTTCTCCAACTCTGTTCTGATGAAGCAGCCTGAGTGTAAAATTTAAGCGAATTTTCCTTTTCCTTTTAATCCCTTGGGATATACTAACACTGCAGGAAAATAAACTGTTACTCAAGTGCCTTTTTGAAATGTATTTTAAAGTCTGCTGGATGGTAAATGGACTAGGAATTAGCTTTGCATGATGTTAATTCCCGAAAAGAAACATCACATGTCTGTCAACTTCAAATATAAATATCTGTCAATGTCTGTTTCAAAAGAAATATTGAAATGCAAATGTATTTCTCTTTTAAATGCATCTTTTATATACAAATAGTCATGTTAGACATGCAATTAAGTAAATTAAGGAGTTGCTTAAAGCGTTTCGTACTGCCACTGCCCGGCCCTTGTGAATGTGGTTAATGTCTGTAAATTATAGAGGAGTGGGCAGTAGTTATCTGTCAGCCATTCCACACAGGAAGAACAAATCCAATACATTTCAGACAGATGGGTGTTAAGGTTGTGCCATACTTCTACATTGTGTTGCTGATGTAAATACAGGCAATAGTAACGTGTGGACAGCACAGGGTAATTACAGCTTCACCTCGCAGAATATGGGGTGATTACAGCTGTCACCTTGCAAACTGTGAATGATTCATTAACAAATACAAATTTGACAATGGAAATTGTGAGCTGCAACCATTAATTGCAGTGTTACTTCATACTTTTTCCAGTAGTTGAACTTTAATGCTTGTACACCTACACTGAAATTAAAAGAAGGGTGAATGGAGCTCTTTACTTATGTTTACTTAAAGTCCAATAAAGGCTGCTTGATGATTCATTCTCACTGCATCTTGAGTACTAAGAAAAACAGGCGGCAAAACTGGAAAAGTTCATGTATTAAGGAACTATTTTGGATTAATCTGTACATAATGTTTCGAGGTGTTCGCCGTGTTTGGGTGCAAACTCCTGAAACTGCCTCAACACTGTCAGATACAAAAAAATAATAATAAAAACAATAATGCACCAAATGTATTAAATATAGACACATAGCATTCACTTCAAAGAATAAATGAACTGAATGATGGTTTCAGAATGATGTCAAGTATTAAATGCAGCAGAGAATGTATTTTTCTGATAATTATCTTACTTAAAATTAAAGGGAAACATTTCCATCGCAAACATTTTCCGTAATTGTGTGATGGAGTTGACATAACATGGTGCTTATGCAACAAATATAAGCATTTAACTATAAGCAAAATAACATCTTTAAATAAATAAATTCATATATAAAATCTGAGAGTTGTGACAATTATGATGTTAATTATTTTGAAAGACATAATATTTTTATAATTAAAATATATACCACTTCTTTCTGTGTAATATATAATAAAGACACATTACTTCTTTTTTCTTATAACAGTTTTTTTTTCAGTCTTTCTACTTTCAAATTTCATGTTTAATTCAGTGTGTTACTTGCCATTTCTTTGTAAATAATTGTGAAATTTACTAGCAATTTTTAAATGAAATTTGTTTCTATTTGTTTTTTTACAATCTGCTAGGGGAAGAGAGTGAAAAGAATATTCTTAAAATGTTGATAAAATAATTTCAAAGCAGAAACGTTGTTATTTAAAAATAATAATAATAATAAACAACAACAACAACAATAATAATAATAATGGCCCGTAAAAGTTTGCCCCATGTCTCAAGAATCACTCTCCTGTTCTTTTCTTTAGTTTCCTTTTGTCTTTTTCCACTTTCTACTCCTCCTGCACACGGCAAATTAAAAAGAGAGCAGGTGGCAAACCACTTACAGCCAGCAAGTCGCCCTAAACTTGTCTCAATCAGCATCCCTGGTTCTAAGTCTTAAAGAGCGCCGATCCCTTTCGTGTCTCTGAATTATTGAACCGCATCTTCAAGCGAAGCATTTCCCCCTGGAGGATGTGGGGTTTGAAGATGAAAGGCATGTAAATGACAGCAGCTCCGAAACCAGAACAGACGCGTTCCTCCGCGAGCTTCAACGAGCTGCTGGAACCGCTCAGTAAACCGCCGTGTTTTCTGTATTCTGTGTCCATGTCTAATGTCTCTCATGTTTTTGCTGACTGTGACAGGAAATCATGGTTAGTCAACATCTTATCAGATTCAGCTGGAAAATGATCTGTGAAACCTCTGCCATGTTTTTCTCCCTGATAGGGGGGATTCGCTTCAGTAGGCAGAATCTCTTGTCCTTTGAAGCAGCACATATGCTCACGATAGAGGAAATATGAACTATTCTACAGCTGAGAGCTCATACTATCTAACCTATTATACACCTGTTACCAGCACCAGCCCAGTCCTTTACTAGCTCTTCTAAGCAGGAGGAGAAAAACTTCCAGTCGACATCAAAAAGTAAAATCAATGCATGCAGAGAACGTTTAAGCCAAGAAGTTAGTTATATGATCCTTCGAGACTGACTTATTTACATCTAGAAATATAGATGTTATGTACATCTTAAGTCAATAGGGATACACAAATATTAAAATTATGCCAATACCAATAAATTACGATATCATAATCCTATAGTATTTTGTCTAAATAAAAAAATAATAATAAAATGTAAAAAATGTATATATATATAAAAAATTATATATTTAGACAAAATAATAGAGTAGCAAAAAAGCTCAAATTAATCATTGTAAATGTGAATTTAGGCATCGCAAGATGATAAATGTACAGTATGAAAGGTGGATGTTCAATTTTGAGATTTAACAGTGTTAAATTAGTTATTAGATTTACTTTAAATGAGCTTTGGATTATGGAAAAGGTGATCCAAATATAAAAAAAAAAAATGTCAACCAAAACCGATAATTTAAAAAACATGGTCAATAACCAATGTTGTACCAATATATTCTGAATTCCTAAAAATAATATTCATTTTGAAATTACACTCTCACTTTCCTCTTAAATTCTCTTAATATGTTTTAAACTCAATAGGCAAATATAATAGAAGTTGTATCCCTTTTAGTTAATCTATTATTTCCCCCCAGTATATGCACCCTTTAACCCAATACCACTATACAACCTACTACCTTAAAACCAGCATATAAATCAACCGTGGGGGCGTAAAGAAAACTGAAAACAGGGAGAGCAAATGTCAACTAAATGTCAACAAAAACACCGGACTATACAAATCTTCATCTTATAGCAGAGATATGAGCCAACATGTGTGAGAAGCACAGCAAAAGTCATGTTAGATAATCTAGAGATACAAGTACAGCTTTATAGCTACACTCACAGAATATTAAAACACTGCCAAGCTTGGCCTTTGGGTGGCTGGCTGAAAGAATAAAAAAAGATGTCTGAAGGAGCGGTTAAAAGAAAAAGCATTATAACCGATGATTCATTTTCTGTCAAGAAATAAGAATTTTCGCCAGCAAATATTTGCTCGCTTTTCTCTAAAACTCATTTGATTTGGTTTCAGATTATTAGGCATCACATTATGGTGCCTTGGAAGGCAAACTGACACCAGTATCCTTAGAAGATCCCTTAATACAAAACGCCACCTGTTACTGATTGAGCCAACAGAACATATGGTCACTTTTGAACAGCCATCAATGGAAAAAGATATTTGTTTTAATCTACAAGATGGTGTAGTTTACTGGGCCATACCAACCAACCCTGACACATTAAACCATATAGAACAAATCTCTATTTAATCATAACCAAGTCAGCAACCTTAGACCCAGATCTTTAAATACTTAGCAACATCACCCAATGATTTACAATACTATATTAAACAAGTATTCTTCAAGAAGAAACTTAATGCCTCTTTAAAATTACTTCTTTTTTTTTTTCAGTAAAGTTTGCTGAGAGCAAGCTGCCATCTTGAACTTTTCAAAAGTGCATGGCATTTACACCAATCTTGCTTAACAAAGCCTGAAAGAACCACATGGTTAGCCAACCTTTATGCCCATGTATGTTTATGCTATAGCTTTACTTGTCATAATTTCAGTGTGAAACCTACATGTAGCTGGATATGTATGATTACACATATGATATATGATCAGCGCAAATGTGGGTTCAGTTGCAGAGCTCTCTCGCCTCCAAACCGCAGCCAGAGGATCTTCACATGACTAATGCTGTTTGACATTAATGGAATGTTTAATTAATCAGAGACCGTAGAGCGTGGATAAGTAAAGGTTGCCATTTGTCTAAAACGCTGTTGACAGGATATCCCACTCCCTTATAAACCTCTGGTGACATCTAACCTCCGCCACCATTAGCAAGGCTTTAGTGTTGCATCAACCGTCAGGGCCAAACACAGTCAAACACATGTGGTAGTGAAAGAAGACAGATGATCATCCTGACACATAGTCTAATGTGCGTTCTAATAGAAGATATTATACACAAGGGGTTTTAAACTAACAGCCTGCAGGTTTATATTGCTCACAAACAGCACTTTCTAGTCACTAAATCTGACAGAATACAAATGATTTAAGCGGTTTATGTTCTAGACTTCAGGTTTTGTTCAATAAAAAATGATCCTTTATTGCAAAATATTGTGGGGATGAATAGGTTTATAGTGCATGTTACATGTTTTTGGCGAGTTTAGTATGCAATGCTGTTCACTTGCGCTGCTTTACGTCGTGAGACAGACCGTAAAATCAACGCTGTCGACATAAGGAGTGCCTGTCGATGGACAGACGCGCTGCTCAGTTATTCAAGCCACTTTATTTTGCCTGAATGGCTTACATAAATGTTTAATTTACATATATCATATGTTAATTGATTGCTATTACCTTTTAGCCTTTAATTACATTTCTTACCATTATTTTATAACCAGATTGCGTTTCTAGTCGCTTGATAAAACTACCTGAACTCCAAAAAGGCCTGTCCATCCATTAATAATAAAAATCGAAACCATAATGGCTGCTAAAATAACTGAGATGATTCACAGTGTAACAAAGCTGATAATATTTTTTTATTATTAAATTAATTCAAACACTGTTCTTAGATACTCAATACAGAATTAGTCCCATAGACCTACGTTTTTACTCTATTACCAATAACAAACCATTTTAGTCCCATCCCTAAGTAGGGCTCAAAGTATTACTCCAAATAAAAATATATATATTTTTTTAAATATTTATCTTACAAGTCCGTTGTTATCTTATCCTAGAATTCCCCATCTTGTGTCCAAATAATCCATTAAAAAAAAAAGATGTTAATAAATCCCATGTGACAGATGAAATTACATTCCCATTTTTGTCCATTTAGATTGGAAAACACATCAACAGTGTCCTAAAGCCCGGTTTCCTCCTGTCAAATAATCTTAAAAGTCCCCTGCACTTCCTGTTGAAAACATTGTGGAACACTATATGCTAGAATGGCAACTTAAATCTTAATCATTTTGTCTAACTGATATCTATGTACCTTCAAAGTATGGCAGTGTCAAAATGGTTGTAAAAACACTGTTTTTGTTTGTTATTACAGTTTTCAATTGCTTAAACACAATTTTGAAAACAGGGCCCGGTTTTTCAAACCCCTTCACACAATTAGCACAACACTACACCAAAGTAGCACAACACCTCAGATAATTTGCAAAATGGAACACTTTTGTCAAAACTATACAGTGTCTTATAAAAACCTTATTTTGTTGTCATAAACAACCATCATATGGTCTGATTCTGTTTGAATCAGTTAAACACTCCTGTGCTCAACCTAAAACACTTTTACCATTTACACAGAGAAAGTGTAAAAATAAACTTTAAAAAATTAAAATTCCAGTTCAGTACCGAAAAAAAAAAAAAAATAAAAACCTAAACATCTCTCCGTCTAGCTGGATCTGGCCACAGGGCCTCGTCAACATCACAGGCTATATGGTATTGAACTGTAAATTGTGGGTGTTGATGAAAGTTTTGGACCAGAACAGAACGATGGAAAGCTACATTGTTCCAGACGACAATGTATTGCATCTGGTTCCTTTGGTTTGCTGCTGTGATAATATTGTGTAATCTGTCTAAAAATGTAAGAATGAGGTCAGTGTTGTAAGGACCCAAGTTGGCATGGCGGTGGAGGACCCCATTCTGTGTAATGGCAGCACAAAGGGTAATGTTACCCCCACGTTGCCCTGGTACATTGACAATAGCCCTGTGGCCAATGATGTTTCTTCCCCTTCTCGCTGTTGTCAGGTTAAATCCAGCCTCATCAATGTATATAAACTCATGCAGGACTTACTCCGCATCCATTTGCAAAACTCTCTGAAATACAGCAAACTATCACATTGTGTAGATCAATATACTGTAGGTCTGCTATACAGTAAAATTACATGTACAGTAAAAAGGTTATGTGTGCAGTACACAATACTACAGTCAGTGAACAAAACGTACCACCACATATTCACGCCGCAGGACTTTCACCCTGTCTGAATTTCTTTCAAATGGCACTTTATACAGTTGTTTCATCAGAACTTGATGTTTTTTAAGGATACGGGCTATTGTTGACAGAGAGACCTGTTGGACATTATTGAAAATAGTGTGATCATTGACAATATGGGCTTGAATTTCTCTAAGTCTGATTGCATTATTGGCCAAAACGAGGTTTATGATCTCTCTCTCTTGCTCCTGTGTGAATATGGGGCCCCTCCCTCCTTGGTGTTCTCGACGTTCAATCCTATGTTGGCCAAACAAAATACATGTAGCTTACTGTAAAATGATACACGAATAGATACCAAAACTGTTGATATAGTACATGCAGTAAGCTATGGATTTTCTGTTGACAGAAGATAAGTTTCTCACCTGTGCTCTTGACGAAATGTCCGAACTATTGATGCCACCGTGTACCTGCTTAGGTTAGGCTGTATTACATGGTCCACAATTGTAGCACGAATTTCGTTACACAGATTTGGTTGTCTTCTTCTTTGTGCATGTCCTACCCCTCCTCCAGGTCTTCCTCTCCAGATTCCCCCTCTCATCTGCACTCTCCCTCTTCCTCTGACACAGTCCATTTTTGTTGAAGACAGGTGAACTTACCTGTTGCCTTCTTATAGTGCTTAAACCTGATTGGTGTGTCTACAATTAAGCACCAGTGTGTGTGCACACCTGGTGGCTGTGTTTAACCAATTGGTTCATGGGTGTGTTCATTTGAAAGCCTTTGCTTTGAAATTGCAAGGAAATGACATCATGATAAATTTCTGTGTCAAATGCATACAAGTGTGTTTAGTGTTTTGCAAATCACTGTGTGTAATGTTTTGCAAAAAGTGGGAAGCTGACAATGTGCTTACAGTTGTGCAAACCTAGGCCGGTGTTTTGCTCCTTGAGTGTAAGGTTTTGGTAATTGTGGGAAAGTTTTTTTGCTCCTTGAGTGTAAGGTTTTGCCAATTGTTGGAAAGTTTTAATTTTAGTTTGTAAGCAATTGAAAAAAACTGTAACTACCTCATCCCCTGGTGGTGAACAACACTTGTCTACTGAACCCCAGCAGTTTGAGACCCTTGTTAACAAATTCTCATTTTCAGTCCAACAAGTGTGGGAGAGTAACTGGCAGGATATTTCATGAATAGGCCTTTCTTTTAAATATGGCATATATTATTTGAGGTCAAAGAGACCAGGATGTTAACATTCATTCAACGTTCTCACAGAAGCCTTTTCTGCATCTTCAGCTGTTTTTGAATTGATAGACTGAGCCAATCTTTAATAGCTGCACTCTTTCTTCAGTCACATAATAAGTTGAAAGGAAAGGTAGAGGCTATTAGCCCTGAGAGGTCTGTTAGCCACAGCACTGCAGCGAATAGCTAAAAAAAAAAAATCCTGAATCATCATTTACAGCCATTTACCACACACAAAAGATTACCTTGGAAACTTTCATTTAATTTTATAAACCATAGGAGGTCATTCAGTGTAAACAAACTGAATTCAGTAACTCTATTATCAGGTTCCATATTAAACAAAAGGAGATGTAAAACCTCTGTCAGTTTCCCTATTTAACTTCGGGGGACTGTGTGTGTGTGTGTGTCTGTGTGTGTGTGTGTGTGTGTGTGTGTGTGTGTGTGCGTGCGTGTGTGTGTGAAACCATAAAAACTCCTGTGTGTCCCCTCCACCCACTACAGTAATCTGAGTGTCTTTCAGTATTGTTGCCAAATGCCACTTAATGTTAAATAATAATGAAGAAAAAAACGTTTACATAATTTACATTTATTCATTCAAATGCATTGTTCAAGAAACAAGAAACAATTTTAAAATTAGGAGACGCCAACAACATTAGCAGTGATGTATTTGTATATAAAAAAAGTTCATTAAAAAGCCTCTGTGAAAAGCATATTTAGTTAGTTAGTTAATTAGTTAGTTAGTTAGTTAGTTAGTCAGTCACATTTCTTGTGGTATAGTAAAAATAGCTTTATTTAAAAATTAATCATTCACATTTTACAAATAAAGATTAGCTATTTTTACCAAGACGCAAGGTGTCGGCCACTTTCAATTATTATTATTATTATTATTAATAATAATAATAATAATAATAATAATAAAACTAAATTTTTACACATTTTATTGATATGTTAACTAATGAATATTAGGATTTTAACTGAAAATACTGAACTGACTTTATTGTCAGCAGTCCAACAAAATTCTGTAATTTTCTTCATTGCAAAATGTTAAAAAATGAAATTGAAAACATTTAACTTAAAAATGCAAGCATTCTTTCAATCAGACTTTAAGTAGGAGATTAATGTTCCATCATCTCTCTCACTCTCTCTTTCTAATCATTTTATATGATACTTGAAAATGTGCTGTAGGCTTTGTTTGTCATGCGATTACAGTTTCTAGAAGACCACAGACTGTGAATGTTCACGTGACCCCATCTTTAGAATGAGGCTACTTCACTTTGCAACCAGAAGCACGAGCCGGGTTCACTGAAATGGAAGCAATGGGCATTTCTCTTATGCCATCCAGAGTCTTTGATGTGTGTCGTCCCCTCCACCTCTGAATCCTCTCAGGGAGATGTGGAGCTTTCTCTCACCCTCACACTGCCTTTCCCTGCTGAGCACAGATAATACCACCCAAATAAACAGCAAAGCATTGGAGTGTGTGGATGCATAAGTTATTCATTTTTGAAACACCCTTCATATTTTCAGTTACATCATCTATTTATAGACTTATCCGATTTGAGAAAAATTATAAATGAAGTCTTTTGTCCTTGTTTAGTAATATGTGCTTATGAAATGTAATTTGTTTTATTCAACAACTAGGTGTAGTTCTCGAGTTTGACTCACTCCCAGTCTCAGTGAATTTTACAGTGACATTTTCTGGAGATTACATTGTTACACCAGTAGGTGGCGATGAGTTACTGTCTTTATGAGTTATGAATCGTTCCCTCAACCGATTCACTCAAAAAATGATTCGTTCAAGAACAAACAAGAGACTGCTATCTCCCAGCTAGCTTTCATATTTCATGCCCTAAAAGTATGTACTGTTTTTTTCAAGAATAAGTTGATACTTTTGAGTATAGCTGAAGAGTAGGCAAGCTTTGGGACATACTGCCTTGTCATAAAATTGCTTCTGCTAACCATCGGTCTCACAAATATTCACCATTTTGTAGTTGGCTTTATTCATGTTTGTAGTTCTGAGCCAAATCCTCCAAAATCTACCAGAAATTGTAGACAAAAAATTGGGGGACTTTTGGCTTAATTTTTTAACACACTATATTTTGGGACGCACATATTCGAATTTCATATACTATTTAGGATGGATAGTTTGCACATTGGGAGGCAAGGCTAGTTACTAAGTCATCCACTCAATTGAACGCTATATGTGTGTGCCATCAGGTAATGAAAAGTTCTACACACCCTTATGGGCTTCATGCCCACTTGAACACTCGGGCCAAATACAGGAAATACGTTATGTAAGCGGACAAGTGGTCAAGTGCAAAGACCTCAAGTGTGGGTATTTGGAAAGGCCCCATGAGTGAGTCACTGAATCATTCACTCAACCGATTTATTCAAAAAAGATCCATGATGTTGCATTCTGCTTTGACTTCGTTTGAAACTAGTTGGTGGTGCAAAAATCGACAACGTAATTGACGATATTGTGCGTAAAATGTAAGTTACACAATATTAAGTTACTGTTTATTGAGCTGTTATGCAAGCAAAATCATATTCGAATATCAGCACGGCTGTGATTGATGGTTAAGAGAAGCTTGTATTAGTCTAAGCTTAGGCTTTTATTTCCATAGGGTTTGATCTCTTATTTGCCTTAATGAGATGATCTGATTCTCCTTTAGAAGTTGCTGCCTGGATCAATGCCCTGATTGACATGTCTACACTTGGGAAAGTGAACCGTACCCCTGGCACTGCTGCCTGTGATTACCCCATCTGCAAGCCTCTAAATCAGAGAGATAACAGAGGGGAGTCCTGGTAACCCCTATAAAGAGAAGGCCAGAAGAAATAATGAGAAGATTATATGTCAGAGGTGCTTCAGAGACCCAATCAGGCAATTCAGATCACTCCTGAAGATGACAAATGAGGTCTTAACCCCAGCTGAAGCGATTGGACCCCTGGGTTTTTTTGAATAGCAGAGCAAATATGTAAAGAGTAATGCGTGGGCCACAACTCAATTAAATGCCTATCGTGAATTTTCTCCAGCAGCTCTAAATGTTGTTTGATGCACAGAGTTGCTGTGAATACAAAGAGAGGGAGAATAACACCAATCAACACGTCAACTGGCTTTATTACGTTAATGGGATTTGAGTGATTATATTTTGTATTTAAATATTGTATTGTATATAATATTACATACAATTTTTTGTAAAATATTTTGAATATTAAAATGATCCCTGCCATTACCAAAGTAAATGAATTTGTAATATATTTATTTTATTTTGGGATTTATTTAATTATTTGCCCATGGTAGTTAGTTCTACAATGATTCCAGGTGAAGCTCTTCCATGTGAGTATTTAAAATATTAATTCTCTACAAACGTTTAGGAGACAGACCCGAGGCTTCTTGAAGCTGTAAAAGTAAAATCAGCACTGTTAATGAGAAACTATAAAGGGATTATGAATTTTGTAGCTGTTAAATGGCCTACTACTCTTTGAGAGGACTAATAAAAACAGTTTTTTGTCTTCACTGTGTGCATTTATGATAGTTTTGTGAGTCACTGCGAAATAGATAAAAGCAAAAGAGCTGATTTAAAATAAGAACATGTGGCCTTGTATACCTGAAAACAACACAGCCATTGATACACATCAAAGAACAGTCTGAAATAATGATTCCTAATGGACCATGGACTAGTGAATAGTTTTATGCACATTATGTATTCTACAGTGCTTTGTTTCATCTCTTGCACTCTTTGGTCAGCTCCTCAAGAGTTCAGTCTTTGCATTGTTTCTTGCGTCATTCCTACTCTGCAGCAATTTTCACGTCCCCATCATATACCGCTGTTCAAAGGTTTGGAGTCAGTAAGATTTTTCAATGTTTTTGAAAGAGGTCTTCATTTATTCGATCAAAAGTACAGTAAAACAGTAATACTGTGGAATAAAAAACTATTTGTTATTTATGTAAATGTATTTTATTCCTGTGATGGCAAAGCTGAATTTTCAGCGTCATTACTCCCGTGTCTCATCCTTCAGAAATCATTCTAATATGCTGATTTGCTGCTCAGGAAATATTTATTATCATTATCAATGTTGAAAAAGTAGTATTTTTGTGGAAACAGTGATACTTTATTCTCAGGATTCTCTGATAAGGAGAACATTCAAACATTGTCACGTTATAAATGTCTTTGCTGTCACTTTTGATTATTTAATGAATACCTGCTGAATATTTCTTCACAGTATTAATTGAACATGGATGAATTTGAAATATCTTCACTCCTTTGGTTTAAGCCTAAATTAAAAATGGCAAATTAAAGGAATAATTAACCCAAAAATGAACATCATTTACTCACCCTCATGTCGTTTCCAAACCTGTATTATGTTGAACACAAAAGAAGATATTGGTAACACTTTATTTCGATAGTCCACTTTAGACATTCTATTAACAGTAAGTAACTTTGCAACTACATGTCAACTAGCAGTTAGTAGAGTATTAGTAGACTGTCTGCTTAATATCTTCTAACACTTTCTTTGTCAACTTATTCTACTAACACTAAACCTACCCTGCATGCGCTGAGGCCGGTATAGAGTGAGCTGAGGCGGGTTGGACTCCTCTTTGTCCAAGATGAAAGTTGTTGTATTCCCTCAGCGACCAGCACAGATCAGCTCTAGGCATGACGAAGTGGATATCGTCCTCTCTTGGAAGACCAAACAAAGTAGTTTCACTTTCACAACGAAGCACACAGCGTCTTCAGGACATGGCTGCAGCGTCAACAATACTACAGTGAGAATAAAAGTTACGCCTTCTTTCTTTGCGTGAACATTTGGGTGGCGTTATGCAAATCTTACCAGATCGTGACGTAGGTATGTGGGGGCGTGTTAGAATGAGCCGTTTTAGGTAGGTGTGGTTAACTCTTAACTTTTATAAAGAATATCTCTTTGGTTTTGAGACTTTAGTGTTTGCAACTTTACAGATCTTCTTTATGCACCAAGAGCTTGTAACACTCCAAAGAGAAAGGAAAAATTGAAATCACATCATATGACCCCTTTAATAGAATGTCTAAAGTGGACTATCAAAATAAAGTGTAACCAAGATATTTTACAGAAATACACCAAAGAAGACATATTTATTTTTTTAAGAGTTACAGAGTTCAAAAGGTTCTGCATGATAGGAATGACCCTCTTGTCTAGTCTAGTGAGGAGCAGCAGGCCTGTGGAAGGCCAGCAGACCTTACAGTCACTGGCATGAGGTTTGCCCTTGGCAGATGGCACTCTGTGCGCTCTCATCCTGAGCTCTGGCAGCCGACACTTTCCCTGAGGTTGTTGTGAAATGGCATGACATGTCCCTTCTCTTCACTCTTCACTATCCCAAATACCCATCATCATCAGGTCTCAGCTCAGTCATTCTCCACTCACAGTACTGCAGTCCAGCCAGAGAGAACAGGTTGTTTGCTCACTAATCTGTCCAGATGATGATAGATTAGTGATCGGAAGACAGCCGTGTCGTTGACGGTCCCTAGAGACCGGGCTTGTTAAGGACATGTAGAGGACAGTCTGTTTCCCCTCTGCTAGCACATCCATGGAAAATCTGAAACGGCAGCACAGCTGATGTGCATTTCTAATTTGATATTAAGAGGGTGCACTTTGACTTTCAGAAAACTCTCAAGCCTTGAGCTAATCAAGAGCGTGTGGAGAAAAAAAATAAACCGAATGCACAAAAGAGGCATGTGGGTTTGTCTGCCTCTCACAGACTAGAAACGCGGTCATTTTATCCACTGCCTATTTTTGAAACCTTACAATTCACACGCTTCACAAATAATTAATGTATCTAGACAGTGATGCTAGCATGAAGCTAATTAAAATTATTTTTAACACTTGAGAGTTTGTTTAAAAATGTGTGCTCACTTCATAATGAGACTAGAAACTAGCTTAATGAGTCAAGGTACTGCTTGGCTGTAAAGAGTGTGTCTCGTCATGTTCACATTATTCAAAGGACTTTGCTCCCGTTTCATTATATTAAGTACAGTGATGACTATTATGAACTCCACAACTGAGATCATTCAATAAGTTTACCTCTGTGAAGTCATTTAAAAAAATAATGATTTGACATCACATATCTTCGACTGCTACTGTGCTTGTGAAACAGCCAATTATTCTCCAGCTTTGTTTAAAGGTGATGTTTCACAAAAGTGTCAGCCAAATGAGTAGCCTATAGGTCTACAGAAATACAAGATATACAAATAGTAACACAAACCAGAATCTGAAGAAACTGAGAATTTGTATGATATTTTTACTGAATTAATCTTTTGAGCAGTGCCGGGCTCGTTACACAAAAATATTTACTGTATTACTCATTACTAGTTACTCCTTTCAAAAGGAATATGTGACCCTGGACCACAAAACCAAAAAAAGGCATAAGTAGCACGGGTATATTTGTAGCAATAGCCAACAATACATTGTATGGGTCAAAATTATCAAATTTTCTTTTATGCCAAAAATCTTTAAGATATTACTGTAAAGATTATGTTCCATGAAGATATTTTGTAAATTTCCAACAATAAATATATCAAAGCGTAATTTTTGATTAGTAATATGCATTGCTAAGAACTTCATTTGGACAAATTTAAAGGCGATACTAGTTACATTACTTTTCTTTCACGCCCCACATAAGTTGTAATTGCATATCTTCCCCATAAATTTCTTCTAAAATGTTACTAACAATATGTTTCTGCCTATCATCTATCTATCTATCTATCTATGGCTTTTTTAACCAATTAATTTCAATCCATTGGTACTTTAGGAATTACTTTACTTCATCTAAATTGTTGAGCTAGGTAGAAAAATGTGAATATAGGGCTTTGCATATTCCCTGGAGGTCTTTCTCTGTCTTTCTCATGTTAAGTCTTGGCTGGGAGAGGTGTGTTTATAAGCTTGCGTGTGTGTGAACGTGAAAGTGCACCACTGCCACCTACAGAACACACGGCTCTTCCAGCAGCCGGCAAGACAGACTCACTCCCTTTGGGCCTTATTAAAGCCTTATTTCCACCCATGAGAGGCAGATAAGCCCCAGTTCAGTTCTCCCCGTAATTATACTTTTGCTGATTTCTTCAAAAAGATAAAGACGGAGGCCGGAAAAAGGGCAGGAAACTTTTTTTAGTGGTTTGCTTTATTGATTGAGATGCTGAAGGCCATTGGGCCATTTCACTGGTCCGGGAGGTTAAAACGAGGGTATTAAGTCATACCTGTTAAATCTTTCTAATAATTAAAAGAGGAGGTTCACAAGGCGAGGACAAACGAGCGAGTGTGTGGGAACGATTCGTCTCATTACCTGTTGTAGATCGTCTATGACAGCAGTGATAAAGAGTTTACTTCACTCCATAATTATTTCCTCAAAAAGATAAAGACGGAGGCCGGAAAAAGGGCAGGAAACTTTCTTAGTGGTTTGCCTTATTGACTGAGATGCTGAAAGCCAATGGGCCATTTAACTGGTCTGGGAGGTTCAAACGAGGGTATTATGTCATGTCTTATAAATCTTTCTAATAAAATATTCATTAAAAGAGGGAGGTTCACAAGGTATTATTCAGCAACCCTTCCATTGTGAGAATGAACGAACGAGTGTGTGGGAACGATTCATCTCATTACCTGCTATAGATGGACTATGACAGCAGTGATAAAGAGTTCACTTCACTCCATAATTAGAGGCACAGAAGCTGAAGCAAGACTGCATTGATTTCAAGAAGATGTGCGAATCGCTTTTATGAGACATTCCGCAATGTGATTAAAAAGGCTGTGTTTTAAATGCCAGTTACCTGGTTCATCCTCACTGTATCTCCATCTATTTTAGTAAAACTGTATAATACAGCCCATCTCTGTGTTACTATTACAAATATCCTGTACAGGACTCCAGGCCATAAACACACAGCTATGAATCCTCATTAAAGCAGTAAAGCTGCTGCTCCAATGAGATTTACCTTCCAGTTACCTAATTTCTTGACTCAGCGTATAGTGTACCTCAGAGTAAACTTTAGCTGCTTGTTAGCCCATAGTAGAAGACAGCACTTCACTGGCTATTTAATTCATGTCCCTTTTCAACTAAATGGGCTTGTTGAGTGAATAACTCGAATTGACTTTTATATAATAGTTTGGATGACTCTTCCACTCGTGATTCTAATATTTTCTGCTAAGGTGGATCGATATAATGCTATAAGTGTGTATTGGAAACGTGGATTTATTGCTACAGATGAATGGCTAAAGCCAGGGGCATCAAGAACCTCATTTCTGAAGTGGCACCGGTTGCAATTGTGGCTGACTTCTTTCCATCAGGCTATAAGATGTGACCACAAGAAGAAAAACCTTTTTAGAAACATAGTCATTCATCTCTTAACCCTCTGGGGTCCGAGGGTGTTTTGGGGCCCTGGAAAAGTTTTGACATGCCCTGACATTTGTGCTTTTTTCAGTTGCTTACAAACATTTGAATGTCTAAAGTTTAAGTGTAACATGTTATTCTTTTGGCATTCTAGTGTTTTGTTTTGCATTCAAATCCAATCTGACAAATATATTTTAATTTAATAAATCAAGCAAATTGCATCACAGTTACAGTAGTATATATTTTTGTTATATGGCAAACAGCAACTCTGATATAAATGGTATATGAAATATGTATGAAATCTAAATAATAATTTGGATAATTCTACCTTTTTTTAATTATTATAAAAGTTTTTTTATTAACAATTTTGTTTGTTTTGTTTTGATAAATTGCATTTAAAATCCATTATGCTCATAAATCTGAGGCGACGAGCCGGCTATAAGGCTCAGCTCTAATAAAACATATCACACACCGCAGGGGTGCAAAAAGACTAGAGGAAACAACAAAAAAGACTTCCAAAAAAAATTTATATATATATATATAAAGATCAGGGAATTTCTGCAATCAAACATATCAGTGACTCAATCCACCCGTATTCATACCGCATCTTTCTGAAAAATAATGATCCAAATGTTTTTTTCCCTTGTCTCTGTACTGATGCAGCTGCGAGTAATTGGCATCACTCATCAAAGTCTTTGTCATTGATGTATAAACCCGGACACATTCAGGACATATTGAGAGTGATCAGTTCCTTCATTACCTATATACCTTCCCATAAAACTGGCAGACATAATCTAAAAAAGTGGGGTCTAGAGATGATTAAACAAATATTCCAAGGAATAGTTAACCCAAAAATAAAAATTTGCATTGAAAATGCAGTTTTTTGCTTAACACGAAGTTAACTCTCATAAGTTGGAACTCTCATTCTTATGGCACACATTCACTGCAGTGATGTAAGGCTAAATTTCCCTAAATCTATTCTGAAAAACAAACAAACTCGTCTACATCTTGGATGGCCTGAAGGTGAGTAAATGTTCAGCAAATGTTCATTTTGGGTGAATTAAAAGCCCTTTAAAGGCCACAGTGCTTACAGTATTTATCAGGTGGAAATGGAATCATAATTTTGAATGAACAAATAATCCTCATTATATTGTTTTATATATACACACATATATATGAATATATATATATATATATATATATATATATACACACACACACACACACATATATATATATATATATATGACATACATAAATTAATCATATTTTAATTAATTACTTGGTCACACTTTATTTTAAGGTCCAATTCTCACTATTAACAAACCATTAACTACGAATTTTGCCTCAATAAACTAATTTGCTGCTTATGAATAGTTAGTAAGGTAGTCGTTAAGTTTAGGTATTGGGCAGGATTAGGGATGTAGAATATGGTCATGCAGAATATGTGCTGTATACGTACTAATAAAGAACCAATATGTTATTAATTGGCATGCTAATAAGCAAGTAGTTAATAGTGAAAATTGGTCCCTATACAAAAGTGTTACCAATTACTTTTTAACTTTACTTTTTTTTTTCAACCACTCCACCAGATAACATTTTTATTCATTTCACAATAAAAAGTACAATAAAAAAAAGTGATTTTTGCTTTAAATCTGTATGTGAAAATGAGCTGCTAAGCCCTATTGTGAAGAATAAAAATGTTAGGGTTTAGCATTCATGCTAAATAGTTCAGCAAGAGAGTGTTGCACAAAGCTCACCCATCCACACATGATAAACAGAGCATGACTAAAAGCAATCACCTTCCCCATTCAGATCCCTTTGTCAGACGAGTGACTGCGTGCGTGTTTTCACCTGAATGTGATGTCACGTCTCGTCTCATCTGTACACATTTCTTTCAATCTCTACATGCAATCACAAGTTCCTTGGCAACTTTCAATGACTCTCTGTGAGAGTGGCTGGCAAGGAGCCACAGCAACACCAGCACCTAATACGGTAACTATTACATTTTCATGAGATACAAATGTTTTCCTTCATGTGCTAAGCTTGCTGTACTGCCTCCTGCAGAAACTGACAAAATTGTGCAGTGTACCAGACAGGGCACCCCTTCCATAACCTCTCTCGTGTGGGAATGCTTTTGTTTGTTGGTGCAGAAGGGAAAACAGGCAGGTCTGAACTGCTGCAGTATGTCAGCTGGATAAATACATACTTTTTACCTGTCAGACAATTGAATCTCTAACCTCTAGATAGATAGATAGATAGATAGATAGATAGATAGATAGAATTGAATTTTATCAAATGGCTACTTTATTATTACTACTATTAATAAAAATAATAAATTGATGATAAATGTGATGCCCTCTGTTGGCTCATTTGTCTTATCAACATCATATCATATTTGCAAATGCTGTCTATAAAGCCCTGAATGACATCTGACCCTGCATGCAGAGAGCAAGTTGTTTTGAGTGATATAACAGTGAATTGGTCAGCCATGATGGCATCTATAACCAGTCAGGGTTCTGGAAAACACAAATGAAAGACATGCACTGATGTGACTTGACTATGAATGCAGATAGCTGCAGTGCCGCTGGGCTTTAACCAAACTCAAGTACACATGCCATTACATAATTGTTATGTTTTATAAATAATTATATTAAAATATATTTTAATAATTTATAATAACATATTATAGTATAATTGCTGAATTGTTTTGCTTTGGTTGGCAGTTAAGAAACAGGATGTTAGCCAGACCATGTTTACAACATAACAAACAAAGAAAATGCACAGAGGATCTATGTGGACGCAATAAAATGTCAGCTGGGGAAAACATCCAAAGTCAGCTTCCTACGCACTTCATGTTCTCATATACCCTCCTCTGTTCTTACTAACATTTGCCTAATAAAAGACCACCCCTGTCATTACAAACAAGCAATTGCCATTTGTTTGACCTCAGAAAACGCCTCCTCTTTGACAATAGCAGCTCTCTTTGGGTCTGTGGTAATGATAATCAGCGTCTTGAGGGACAATTTGTGCGCTTTCATTTTACACTGACGGACCCTCTAGTATTGTAATCATACATATTGATACAAGAAACGCTGAGACCGAGGAAGTGCAGTGTATGAAAATTGCTTTGAGAAGATCTCCTTTTCTCTTAACAACCCACGAGAATAAATATATTTACGCTTTTCTCCTCTCCAGGGAAATAAGAGGGCTTTAACGTATCCTATAATGTCTGATGTGGGATGGATGCATGCTGCTAATAACGTCTTAATCCTTATAAAGTCCTAAACCAATACTATGTGTTTTATAGTGGTGTCTTATGTGTTGCAATGTTCTCATAATGAATCACTGTTGGTAATGAAATGTTTGATTTATCATTATATGAGAAAAGCAGACTAAACAAACAAAGGCTTGACAGAAGTCAACGATTAATCAATCATTTCATGTTACCAGTGTGCATGTACAGTAATAATGTAGCACAAATATTCTTTTCAACAGAGTCACATATTATGTTTTCCTCAGATTGTCTGACTTTAAAAATCAGGAGAGTGCAAAGAATAAGATATTATATAAAAATACAGAATTAAATACACATATTTAGTTTACTGGACAGCCATTTTAGCCTCTTAAGTGTGACTATTGTTTGTCTTTTCATTTTATTAAACATAAGGAGTGCATTTCAAGGTCAAGTGTACAATTCTTTTACATTTTTAAAATATGCATTATTCAAAAAATATATATTAATAGTTTTATTCAGCAAGGATGCATTAAATTGATCAAAAACGATATTACAAAGTTTTAGAATGATTATTATAATGATTTCTGAAGGATCATGTAACACAAGACCGGATTAATGGCTTCTGAAAATTCAGCTTTGCCAGCACAGGAATAAATTACATTTTAAGTAACATTAAAATAGAACAGAACAGAACAGAAACAGTTATTTTAAATTGTATAATATTTCAAAACAGAAAAAGAAAAGCCTGACACGGATAACTTTGCATTCTGTGAAACCATGCAATTAAGGTGTTTTTGGAAGCCTGATGCTTGTGTCGTCCTTGGTTAGCTTCCGGCTTCGCTACCGTTCGGACGTTCTTGCTTACTGCTCTGCGCTTTGCTCCCTATTTCTGTACTTTTCTCGCATTTTTCTAAGATCTTTACTTCAGCAGATCAGCACAGTGCTCAAACAACATATTTTTGGCACAAACACTAAAACTAAAAACTCTCTGGGACTGGAATAATACCACGAAAAAGAAAACTTTTGCCTCCCACTGCCAGCAGCTTACATTCCGGAGAAGGGAAAACACAGCTGCCCACATTCAAACAGAAGAGAAAGAAAATGCCTCCTGTTGAATCTACTTGCTGCATGAACTACTGCAAACTTCTACAAAGGATTGCAGTTCTTGAAACAAAGTTACTTGTTGAACTTCCAAAACAGACAGAACACTCAGCAAACCGTCATCATGGACCCCCTCAGCATACAGCCGGTGAGTCCCATGAATCTAGTGAATCTCAACAGTTTATACCAAGTGTAGAGGAACAAGCCGAAACTGATTGTCACACTAATCGATGGCACAAACAGGGAGCGAGACCCAAAGGCAGTAGAGACATCAGATTGTCACGAGTTTCTCGTATTGCTGCCGTAGCATCCTCTACCCCAGATTCGGCTATGACAAGGCTTGTGAATACTGGTATTCTACCACCCCCTATACATCTTGAGAACAGATTTGAAGCATTAATGAATGCGGGTGAGGAATCCCCAAATGTGATTAAACATGGATCGGATCAGCCAGCAGCTAACATCACTACTAACAGGCGCTCAATGTCGAGCAGACAGCGGCTTTCAGCTCAGAGTGCAGCCGAGCCCAGGACACTGATAGTGGGCGACTCCATTATCAGAAACATCAGTAGCAGAAATTCAGCAACTTTCTGCTTTCCTCAAGCAACAGTTTCTGATTTGAACAAGGAACTTCGGAAAATTCTAATGAAGCACAAGACTGCAAATCGAATCATCATCCATGTGGGGAAGAATGATATTCGGAAAGAGCAGTCAGAACTCCTTAAGAAGGACTTCAGTGAACTCTTTGAAACACTTCGAAGACTTAAAGTTCAGTCGTTCATCAGTGGGCCACTCCCAGCAAGAGGAACTAATATGTTTTCACGTTTGCTTGGGCTGAACACATGGCTACAAAGAATCTGCAGCTTAAAAGGAGTCAATTTCATCGACAACTTCAATCTTTTCTGGGGCCATAGACAACTGTTTAAACTGGATGGCCTCCACCTAAACAAACTTGGTGCAAGAGTGCTAAAGGACAACATCTACTTCTCCATCCGTCATCCTTCAGTAGTGTGTGCCAAACTACTCAACCTGAATGGCACACACACACCTGGACAGAGTATGAGTGACCACAGGACTTCATATCAGCTTCCGAGTCATCATGTGGTTGACACATCCCACAAGGACACTGATAACACCACGCAGCCACAACAAGCACTGCTCATGGACACCATCACGGCTGAGCCCTGCCCACAGAGCTCATCACAGACAGACTGTGACGTATCAGAACAGCTCCAAGACTCAGCACCCAAGGACGACTTTCTGGAAAACAGCCAGGGAAGCCAGGACAACATATCACAGCCACCGGAAACAACAGAGCTAGAGCCCCGCTCACCAGACACATTATTCCTCTCTCCAACATCTCCACTTCTAAGCTTCTCACAGAAAATGGAGGAACTGGTTTATGCTGGGACCAGACTCTCCCACTCTTTTGCTGCAAGCCCCCAGATATCAACTAAAAAACGGCGGGCCCCACATGTGATTATTTTTTTTATTATTATTTTATTTTATTTTATGTAAAGCACTTTGAATTACCATTGTGTATGAAATGTGCTATATAAATAAACTTGCCTTGCCTTGCCTTGCCTTGCCTTGCCTTGGTGATGAGCTGTATTTGCCCTCAGGGGAGCGGGAATTGAATACAAACACAAGGTCAAAGCTTTTATATTTTGCATCAAAGTATGGCTCAAAAAGAACTGCGGGTTCTTTGACCCACTTTGCTTTTGTTTAAAACACATTTCATTAGTACTGGAATCATAGAGGGAAAACATTCCCTTACTCACAAACTGCACTCAAGACACGATTCCTGCATCTTAATAACCTCCTAATTTAATTCTGGGGCCTTGTTATCCAACCAAAATTTCAGTTGTGAATATGAAAATGACTCAGCATGGCAATGTGTCTCTCGCTGTGTAGTTATCAGAGCGCTCTTCTGAGCCTTCATGCTCTGCAGGTCTTCCTGCGAGTGATGGCCTCTAGTCCATTAATTACCCCCACAGATAATTGGTGTTTCCAACACTCTCGCTGGAATGCAAAAATGTCGTCTCGCTTGGGTAATTTCTGCTGACTAATGGATACATACATTATTAACAATTCTGACCGATCCAGTGCTCTTCGCTTGGCCCTTGAGATGGACTCACTTTAGATATCATTCATTTTAAATGAAAGCAACTCTGTCCAATTAAAAAGATGTGTCGTTATATTTAAGCCACCCTATGGGATCAAGCGGTCTGACACCATAACGACATGAAAACTTGAGGGAGACATCCGAGAAGCGCAATGACATCCTACTGGAAAAGTGAACAAAGTTTACATATTGTTTTAAAGGGATAGGTTCACAAAAAAATTTAAGTTCTGCCATCATTCATTCAGAATTTCGTACCAAAATGGTATAATTTTACTTCTTCCACGAAACATAAAATGTTTTGTAGTTGTTTTCTATACAACCACTGTGAATAGGTACTGAAAGGACACAAAATCAACAAAAAAATAAAAAATAAAAGCATATATAAGCTGCATACAATGACTTTGGTTCACAAACTTTGGTTTGTTTTTTGATTGTCCAATATACAAACAATACTGGTTTGAACTAGGCTATCATATATTTGATATGCCAATACACATTCTTTTAGTTTAAAAGATTTATGACATTATATTTTTTTCTCTATATGATCATTTTTTTATTCATAAGCCAGCATAAGATTTTAAATGGAATCCCATCTAATTTGAATGAATCTTATAACTTTGTAATAAACACAAACAAAAACCTAAGATTTCTTAAATATTATATAAACAATTCTTTTAAAATCCTAGTAATTATAGATGTTTATGTTAAGGTTATGTTTATTGCATAACTTGATTATTTATTTATTTATTTATTTTGGCCTTTACCTCAGCAAAATACCCCTTTTTTCTTCATTTTTGATATTAAATTGCAATTATTCTCAAATTGTTGTATAATAAACAAAAACAAACAAACAGCATTTGACATTAAGCTTCATGCCATTCTTCAACCAGTTGTTTTGCTGCAACCGGATCATTGAATCAGTTAACTGGATCATTCTGATTTGTGAATGATTCCTTTAGAATATTTTTGTGAAGCTTGTTCACCTTATTATTTAATGAGTTCTCTTTATGTAATGTGTTTTTCCAACACTCACAGACATGTTCTAAGTCTCAAAACATTACATGTCTCCAGCTGACTCTAGTATTGACTAGAATGGCAAAAATTGCTATGCATAATTTACATTCAGTGTGTTTTGTGCTCCCATCTACAGCTAGTAAAAATGCCCCCAAAACACCAAAAGAAACTAATAAGCACGATTTCTCTTCAATAAAAGCTTTTTAATAATAGAATTTCAATTTGATCTAAATTCCCTATCATGGGAGGTAATGCATTCATTCAATTTTTAAACCCATTACATAAGCTGCAATCTAATGAATCAATAATTTAGACATTTCGTATCGCAAACATCCACTTTCATTGGTTAAGACAAGCCTTAAAATGTTTTTCCATTAGAGAGGGCATGCCCCATACTCTAGAAAATATACTGGACTCTTTAGAAACAGCAATTTTAAAGGGCTACGCACCGATTTGGGTTATACAGTATACAAGAAAATCCATTATTATATTGTAATGTTTCCCTGCAACCATACATAGCGATTTAGATATTATATTATATTATATTATATTATATTATATTATTATATTATATTATACAAAGAGGCAAAGAATGAGAGAGGAAGTACCACACAGACCCACAAATAATAATAATAAAAAAGTTCAATGTTTCAAGCCCTGTGCATCACTTTGTGCTCATAGATCAGCACCGAGGGCAACATCCATAATTTATGGTCTGCAGACGAGGAAGTTCAAGGTGGAAAAGTGGTGTTGCATTTTTCATTAAATTCAGAGAGACAGTGAAAGAAAATAGAAGACTTGTCAAAGCCTGATGTCTGGAAATGGGGATTAATGCAGAAAAGCATGTGCTCTCCTTGGGTCCCCGGCGTTGTGCGGCTCTGCCAGCACTCCACCTTCAGGGCTCCTCTGCTCCCGTGACTGTACCCTCCTTTGTTGAGGAGTGATCATAATGAATGATTCAGATGGAATTAGGAATATATCCACGCCAGGCCTAATGCCAGCTTTGAGTCAGGCTGTGTTTGTTTCTGTTTTTTTGAGAGGTATTTATTACATTGAGTAGCAGAGGCATAACATTAAATTCTGTATTTGCCCACTGCTTTGTTTTCATGTCCCTTTATTTAGGGGTTTGAGCAATAAAGCTGTTGGAGCCCTATTGTTTTTGAAGGGAGGTTTTGCTGATTTTCACATTTTATTCTTCTATTCTTCTTTTTTTTTTTTTATACAGCTATAACTTTGTCCCTTTATGTTGAAAAGTCACCAGTTTTTGCATGCAGATAATAATAGTCTCAAACTGACGTGCAAATTTTAAATAAAAAGTCACTGGCTTCTGAAAAAAAAAATCTTGAACTGGATATGAGATGGTTAAAAATGAGCTGATATCCCTTTACAGATGCGGTTATTGATTTTGAATGTGCTTGCACCTCATCAGATAGTGATAATGATCATATGAGCAGCCTTCCAACGCAACCACACGCACAACAGAGCAAAAATACAGTTTCATGAACATCTCATATATGTCATGTGCACAGAACTTGATATATCTGAACTCATAACTCGACTGCAGGTCATTGTCACAATCTGGATCTATAGAAGCTGTGGAATGGGTAAGTTAAATGTGTCTTGTGGCCTGGTATTACATTCTTGTCAAACTCAGTTTATGGGCTTCATAAATTGTTCATGGTCGGTGTCTGATACATACAGAAGTCGCTCCTACTTCAGTGCTATAGAATAGGAAGAAGCCATTGTAATTCAGTACAGAAAGTGATATTTAATTTACACCCGCTCAGATGGTGAGGAGAAACAGCTGGTTCATCATACAATTCAAGAATAGGTAATAATGGACAAAGCATCAGATACAAAATAAAAGAGGTCAAAAGGCCACTAAAGTGTCATTAAAAAAATGGATTGAAAATGGTTAAAACAGCTTTTTTAGAAAAACAGGAAAGTTCGGTCTTTTCAGATTTCCTTCACTGTGGCCCAGGTTGATGTACAGTAAGTGTAAATTCCTTTACAGACGTTTTTAAGCAACTTTATACTTTTAAGCTATAATACATATTTGTCTATATTTCACAAGAAACATAATTACTGAATTTACACAAATTATCCAAGTTTACATTAGATATATGTTAATATCTGTTTTTATTTTTCACTAGAGAAGGAAGGTTTTTCAAGAAAAACTTATCTGAACTTAAGACAGTTAAGTCTTTAAGACATTGAACACATGTAAACAGTTTAAAGACTTTATAAGCCTAAAAAATAATAAAAAATACAATAAAATATAGGCTACTGTAAGATTTATGTCAATTTAATCCTGATGACCAGGGGTGCAAAAATGGACTATGCGAAATCTGGGCATATGGGCCAATGACCAATAGCATAAAACAACAGATGGGAGTCGAATCATGCATATCCCTCTCAAAAGAGCTTTTTGTACCTCTAGGGGTGACCCACGAAGCTACTTTGATAACAATCACTATTGTTCCCATGTGCTAATGTATTTAACCCCATGTAGGTAGCAGGAACTGCAATTAGTGGATGAAAAGCATCTGCTAAATGACAATTAACATCTGCCTTTTGTCCACAAAGCTGCTGCTGATTACCTGAATCAGACCAACTGTTGAGCAGACAGTCATAATGGTGCTAAATAACTAGTTACATGATATAGTCAACACTGGTGGTTTTTTAAAACTGTTTTATAATACATTTCATATATGCTTATAAAAATGAAAGCGTTTTATGATGTTTGGAGAAAATAAATCACCAGCACATGGTCATGTGACCCATTCGTTATTGCTTTTTCACGGATGCTTCCCGCAAGGTCATATTCTCCATTTCATATGCTTATAGCAGCACTGTCAGATAATTCACCCATAATTCGCAACACGGAGGCTTTGTGATGCAGTTGGACTGTAATGTGGTGTTTTATGCTTGACGTTGCTGCTATTTGCTATTAGTTTCCCCTCAGTTACCATTTAAATATCATGAACATATGTTATGATATAGCATAACGTTACTTAAAAATTACATTATATTCATTACCTTTCCAATTATGAGATATTTGAACCTGGACACTGGAGCTGGCTTAATAACATTGGATAGCCTTCTATCTGCTTGATGACTGGTGAGTATTTCGGTTTTTAGTCGCACAGCTGTGGTAACAGCGCCACCCAGTGCTGTGTTTTCCAGCTGCAGCCGTCAGAGCAACGGCATGGCGTCAAAGAGTGTCGCTACTGTAAAGCAGTTATAGAGCTGGGGCACAGTAGAAAACAGTTGCTATAGTGACCTCCCCTTCGGCCAAACATCTGAGACCAATTCATCGTGGTTGCATCAGGTCATTCGGATATCTAAGGAAGAAAATATCCTGTGCAGTGACATTCATACGGCTGAACAATATTATAATGTTAATACATTCTTGAAATACAGTAATGACCCTCCTACTTTCATGCAAATTATTAAAACTTCTTGAACTGTTTCCCTTGGAGACAGAGGTCAGCATGAACATAATCCTGTCAAACAGCTCTGACTGCAATGGTATATTGATGTATTGAAGTTGTTACTTCCTCTTCAGTCACGTACATACTGGTTATTGTTTCAGCTTTCACCTGAATTCATGAAGTTGTCTCTATCTATCTATCTATCTGTCTGTCTGTCTGTGTCTGTCTATCTGTATGTTTGTCTGTATGTTAGTTCAAATCCTTGAATTTGCACCATGACAACACAGATACTTTGCATAAAAAGGGTACAAAACATGGCCTGAAATTATTATTTTTTTTGTATCTAATAATCAGTTAAAAGAGTTCTTTTCTATTTAGTTATGTGCAACCCATAAGGCAAATGTTTCATTTCAGTTGATAAATAAAATGTTGTTTGCAGTTAAAATAAGTTAAATAATAGTAAAACTACACCAGAATGGGTAAGAGGAATGCAATTTTTAAGCTTCCATTCAGCGGGGGCTTGATAATTTAAAACTATTTTTTAATAAGCTTTTTTAAAAATTCATAAAAATACAGTAACACAGGTTCAGTGTTGAGCTTTTGCATGCACTCAACACTACAATTTGTGTAAAAATGGAATAAGATTAAGATCAAAATGTTAAAGAATGGACTTTTTTAAATATAGCCTATTGTTATATTAAATTATATTTAAAAAAATAATTCCTAATAAATAGTAAAATAGCACAATGAAACATTTAGCTAAATTTCAGCTTTTGCTGAAGTTCATTTAATAATGCATTTTTGTTTAGTGCATATTTTCATTTCCTTCACAAAAATTAGGTTTGGAAATTTTTTTTCTGTTAGTATATTAATTACCACAAGAGGGCAGCTGAGCATCAGTTACTGAAGCACTTCACGGCAAACACTGTCTATGCCCATGACAAAAGTCACAAGAATCACAGTGATTTGAAATATTTTTCAAAGTGTACATCCAGTAGATTTAGATTGTCAGGAGGAAGCTTTTGCAACCACTGACTTGTGTCTCTGCTTTTTTGCACAACTCACAACAATGCATTGCATACATGTGCAGTTATGTCCAAATGCTACTGCTATGACACAATAGATGTATAAAGATACATTTAATTACTGAACAAACAAGAATCACTGTTTTAATCAGTAGAGGCACAAGTGGCTGTTATCAGGCTCAATTGGATGTTACAAATTCTATTTTCGTTAAAATACTGAAAACAAAAACATACACAATTGATGTCAATATACAAATGTATCTTTAATAACTTAGACTATAACTTATGCAGGTTTTTTTTTTTTTTTTTAAATGGCAACTGTGGATTCATTATGATGTTCTGGACCATCTAGACAACTTTACTTTCCAACCTGACATTTGCAAAATATCAGCTTTACTTCCTGACCTTTAAATTAACAAAATGCATTACATGTCAATTCAATCAATGATAAACACTTCCTTCTCAGAGCAATCAATATTAGATCCATTTTCATTTATGAAAAATAAATGTTTATGGAATTAGTCATGAAATCAATAACCACACATCCAGCATTAATATTACAAAAAAAAAAAATCAAACGGACTCTTGCAACATTTGTAATTAAATATGTCTGCATAAAGCAGTTTGATTGAGATTTGACAGAAAATACACTCCACATCATGATTCCCCACCACCAGTTACCTGACATATCAAACACTCAATCTACAAGTGTCAACGTGAAGATCATATCAACTATTGGCCTTTCTACCTAAGGGATCTTATATCAAGAATAATGACAAGGGCAAAAAGAAAATCCGTCATGTTAAATTAAGTGTGGTATATTTGTGTATCAGCCAAAAGAGCACACACTTTCATTCCCCCGGAGCTCATATTATCATATATTTCTACTTTTAAGGGGTTCAGAGTTGCCGTACATGTGCAGCTCTCCAAATCCTCTGACCTGGATTTGAAAAGCACTTAAAGGACACTTCAATTTCAAGACGACACAGTTTTTCTCTACTTCAGTACCTCTCCTGAGAGAACGCTCTGCTGAACACTGTTCTTCCAGCACAAAGACTCACCTAACCCCAAAACCAAATCATAATAGCTTTGAAATGTAAAATGTCAACAGTTTGCACCACTGTATCATAAGCCTCACTTCCCTCGCCTTTCTCTTGATGTCCATCTAGTTCATTAAAAAACAAAAAACTGAATGCATTAGTGCAAAATCATTATTGCAACCTTCTCAAGAGCACACAAACATATAAATCAGCAGCACTTTCAAGTATGACTAATAACGTTGCACATTTCTGAACTGATCACAACAGAACTGCCATTCAATGAGTGCAAAGGAAAATATATGGGAAATGGGCTGATGCTCAGACCGTTATCTGCAAACAAACATTGAGTTATTAGCTTGGCAATACTAGGAAGCGCAACTAGGAGATATTGTGAACTAAAAATAGCCTATTTAGATGTTGTAATCTAGTAGTTAATATAAAAATAGCCTATTTAGATGTTGTAATCTAGTAGTTATGTTTTCAATAAAATGGGTACTGACAGCATCATACAACTCAAATTAATAATGTGGTGTGGTGAGTGCAAAAATAAATAAATAAAAGTCAACATGCATGGAGCGGTATGAACTAGCCTCCACTCACTGTATGGCATACTGTACTGAATATGCAAGTGTACTGCGCCCCTTGTTTCCTTTTGAGGGAACGCAAGTGTTGAGGATCAAGTGGCTTTTATTTTAAGCAGCACAAAGCATACAGAACAACAACTGAGTTCAGAGCATTCTGTTGCGTTTATGGGTTGGGGAGTCTGTGATGACGTCGGCGCACTGGACCGAGCTCCGCTTCCTGGGGCCTGCGCTGCCAAGGTGGAGGGCCATCTCCTCCGATATGAAAGTGTTCAAGTCCACATCGTGCAGTCCGTTTCTTCTGCGCCCTGCATTCGAGCTGCCGCTGATATGAGTCGGAGAGCCGGGAGTGCTTGAGCGGACGCTGATGCTGGCCATCGCTCCACTTAGACCTGGAACCAAAGATGAGAGATGATTCACGTGCTTTCAGATTTCATCACATGCACACTTTAAAAACACCGAGCAACTCTCGGTCAACACAACATTCGCAAACCATTCATGAAACACCTTGAGGATGTGGTGGGCTTAGCTGACTGTGATTTTACAAAAAACTCTACATAGCATGTAGTAACAACCAAAGGTAATGTGAACGCAACTTCATGTTTCCAGTGTATTGCAGTGATGCTATGTTTGTAGAGGTATGATATTCTGTGCTTGAAAATAAACCTAAAGGTCCTTTCATCCAAATATCTAGCTCTAAAAATACTAAGGATCATACAGCCCATGTACTTGAACCATGTGAGTTCCAGTAGAGAAAATTATCTTTTGAATGTCTGCCAGCCTATACAAATAATAATTAAATTTATATCACGATATATTTCTTAATTTCGGTCGATGCAATATAATTCCGATATCGATATGAACACTATTAAAAAAAAAAGCCTCATAAAAACTGCCAAGAACGCCCACAACAGATGTCTGTACCTAAAAACTTCTGAGAATTTTCCAAGTCTATGAAACCTCCTCCTATATACTATTATAAACTATATAATATTTAAGAAAAGAAAAAAAACAGCACAAATAAATTAATGTTTACCTTATATCAAACTATAGGCTGACATACACTACCAGTCAAAGGTTTTTGAACAGTAAGATTTGGAATGTGTTTTAAAGTAGCCTCTTCTGCTCACCAGGCCTGCATTTATTTGATCCAAAATACAGCAAAAACAGTAACATTTTCTATAATTTCCACACAAAAAAATTATACTGACTCCAAGCTTTTGAATAGAATAGTGTATAATGTTATAAAAGCTTTTTATTTCAGATAAATGCTCATCTTTGGATTTTCTATTCATCAAAGAATCCTGGAAAAAAAAAATATTCTCAACGGTTTTAAATATTGATAATCAGCAAATCAGCATATTAGAATGATTTCTGTAGATTTAAAATAATTAAAATTTTAAATAGTAAAAAATCATTCAAAATTTTACTGTTTTTGCTGTACTTTGGATCAAATAAATACAGGCTTGATGAGCAGAAAATAATTCTTTAAAAAAAAAAAAAAAACATTAAAAATCGTACCGTTCAAAAACTTTTGACTGGTAGTGTAGGTTGATTATTCTTATAGATTGAAACAAATGTGCTTCAGCCAGAAAAAAGGGTATGAAAAGTGCTCCGAGTAAATTCATTCTCTGCCAGCAGGAGGCACTTTTAGAGTGATAAAACCACAGACAGTAGCGGTTTCCCCAGTAACTGCTGTAATCAAAGCAGCTCCCCTCATGAATGCTACTTTATCAGATGAAAATGTCATCGAAACATTTCTGAAGACAGTCCTTTCCCTTCAGAGATACATTCATATAAAACACCCCCCAGATCAAATGAAAGAGTTCAAGCAGGTAAGTTTCATTTTAATATTTGTGTTTCCCATACATTGACTTATTTGAGGCGGCCCGCCACAATATCAAAACTCACAGCCACAAACAGATTTTCCAAAAGGCTTTGACTTCGTTGAATAAACATGAGCACTGCACGTACTATTCATTAAAGAGCATATTCGCTGTTTTTAGTGGAAAGGAGAAAAAAAAAATTATGTTAAATATGCGCAATTATTTTGGGGTAAACTAACTTTCCCTTTAAGAGCGAGTTCAAGTATCGCCTATGTTAACCAGACAACGGCTGTGTCAAACCCTAGTGTCCTTCCTACACGGACAATGTATTAGTTAGGGAAACATAGGTGTGTTCGAATTTGAAAGTGGCTGCTATAATCGCAACTAACCACTAGATGTCACTGGTAGGGTCTGTCTTTGAGGCTTTGAAGCGTTGAATGTTTTTTTTGGTACAATCAGGAAAAGGCCTCAAAAGCTTCACAAGGCTTCATCTGCCCATCTCTAGTTTTTAGGATAAATATTGGCCTAAAGATTTAAACAACAATCTTAATTTTCCTTTATTTGTTTATAACATTAAAATCAAATGATTAAATGTTAGCAGCTTGTACTGGTCATAGCACTAGGCCTATCTGAGTAAGTGGTAAGTTAGAAGCTGCATCAGCCTGTTAACCCTAAATTAGCTGGTCTTTTGATCAGATACTGTAACTGTCTACTTGGTGTCAGATATACAAACACACAAGTGCATGCACACACATAGGCTACACGATGTAAATTATAATAAAAATGATTTTCTTTGACAAAATATGTGTTGCATAACAATAGGCTATCCCTTTTACTGGGTATATCTGACCCACATATGCATTTTTGTAAGTAAAGTTAACAATGCATGCTTAGCTGGAAACTCAAAAAATGCAGACGAGTTCTGCTTTTGCTGAGTGGGAGAATTTTGCTCAAAGCAATTGTAAGTAAATCCAAATGCCATTGAAAAATACCAATACACCAATATTCAAAATACCACTTCATTCTTGGTGCTATAGGTCACTAAGGTCATGGGTTTGACTCCCAGGAAATATATAGAATTATAAAATATACATGCATACGTTTTTGTAAAGTAACTATTAAAGAAAATCTCATTCTGTTATATGAAAAACTTTTTATAGGGTTGCGCAAATTATTATTGAAAAAAAACTATCCACTATCTCATTCTGACTTGCAGTGTACACATTGTTGAATAAGGCAATATTAAAGATAATGCAATGTGGAGACAGCTGTCAACTTTACAATTTAGCTACTCCATACATTTCCACCCTTTGGTTTGCATTTATGCTGAACCGACAAGATTACAAATGCTATCATAGTGGTAGATGCAACACCTGTCCATTCTTTGATCAGTTTGCATTGATGTAGAAAATAGAATATGGAATTAATGCAAAGACAATGAAAGCACTGGGGCTCCAGGTGTGAAACAACTGCAATAATGCACAGTCACCCTTGAGGAATCACTATGAGCTTTTATTGTGAAATCAAGTAATTTTGTCCTCTTTTATACAAAAGGCACTTCACTGCATAAAAAGTAAATCAGTGAATCATGATGAGATTGTTCACTTGATGTGGATTTGGCTAAAAATAAAAGGCTGAAATGGCATTTGGCTGAGATAAATGTTAATTTGAAACAGAACACAAACATCTTGTTCATGCTGATGTATTAACAATATGGCAGCCATTACAGAATACAGATCACCATTTTTGTCGAATGTCAGATTAGTTGCAGTTTAACTCATTTTCAAAACATGAATGACTATTTATTACCTTATGCAGACAAGGCCCAGCTGCTTCTCCTCCTTGCCAATAATTTTGCACAATTAAGTTCACCTCCCAAACCCCCTCACACACACCTCCCATACTGACTTACCAATGCTGTGTAGACTCTTCTTAGTCAGCAAAAAGCTGACTGAAAAAATATCAACACCACGGTCATGCCAGAGAATAAGCTATGGTCAAATCTATCAGATACAAATAGGCCTAATGCAATAAATATTGATAAATCCAGCATTGGTGTCAAAGAATGGATTAAGTCTGGTTTCCAACTGATTTTGAGCTTCATCTATTGAATGGTCAAAAAAACAATAAATCTTTACAGTGTTAATGTATTTTGCATAATGCACATGTATTAAATGCAGCAGCAGCAATAAATCATGTAGCTAAAATAAGGGAAATAATCTCAAAGTATTCCTTTCCAATTACTTAAAATGATGGAGAACTATAAAACACATCACACAAGAGCTTGTGTGGCTTTGTCAAGTGGATTATAAAACGATGGACCTTCAGGAAAATTATGGATCTTTTCTCTCTTTTTTTTTTTACTACATTTTCATAAAAACAAACAAATGGATTTTGACAAAACATTGGAACAGCTGTGAAACCTTATCAAAAGATATCATTTTAACTTATGTCTGCAAAAAAAAAAAAAAAA
>NW_015667354.1:750589-757786 GCF_001515625.1 Sinocyclocheilus rhinocerous
AAAAAACTTATAGCACAACACTGGCTTCCACCATAGCCTGGAAAAGTTGTTAATACAACTTCGGGACATCATATCCACGGCTCGGGTGAACTTAGAAACAAATCTCTACATTAAAGATCTACATTATAACTGCTGAGAAGATCTTCAAGTATATTGCACAAAACAACGATCATGGATCAGCCTTAACACTTTTTATTTAGGCCTATTTAAATGTATGTATTTATTCATTTTTCTTACACTTTATTGATTGCTGGGATTTATGTTTTATAATTCCTGTGGCTTTGGTTTTCTGTTGATTTTCTATGTGTAGAGGGAGGAAGGGTATGGGGAAGTTGAGCTGATAGGCTGTGTTTCCATGTTTGCATTCTGGTTTGTGTATTGTTAATAAAAAAAATATTTCATTTTAAAATGACCTTTTTAATTTCCTTCCATTTCTTTAAAATATACATTTTCATATATATATATTTTTTAGGTTTATTATAGGCATATATTTTAATTTATGTGAAGTATCAGGTGGTCTGAGATTTTTTTTTTTTTTTTTTTACAAAAAAATGTTTTCATTTTGACAAAATAATGAGAAAATCCAATTAAATATCGACCATCTAACTCCCATTGCTTTGAAAGTGGAAATGTTGCTGTTAATTAGCTAAATAAAGAAAATAAATTTGCGGGATATGTTTGGAGAAGAATCAATAAGCAATTTTTGCTAAATAATTACTAAATAAAATAATAAATTACAATTCCGTAATTGTATACAACACACATACTGCATAACCGATAGGGGTGCTGCTATCAGTAATAAAAATATAACACAACAATTTTAAACAACAACAAAATATATAGGATGAAACCGCTAAGTTTCAGTAAACTCTGTCGCGAGGCAGCGTTTTGTGTTTATGGCGCTCGCGATGTGCGCCACTGTTTGGATCTCCATGCGGATGTGACATTTCAGAGAGGAGCGCGACCGCCATTTTGAGTTTTACCAACAGAACATCATAAACCACGGGAGCGGGTGAGAGAGGCTCTGGCCGTGACCGGGCAAAATTACCTTTTCTCCTTTGAATAGCTTTTTGGGATGCAGCTTCGCGGTGAAATCGAGCGTTAGATGTTCAGGTTAGTTTCACTTGCGATAACGGCGAGGCGAAACGTGGGCATCTTTGTGAGTTTGAACTTCTAAATTAGTGCGATTTCACATTAGAGTCTGGTTTGAATGGATAGGTTTTTTCCTCGCTCCCCCCCAGAAGAGGGACAATCGGAGGAGCACACGGACTGGAAATATTGCAGGCAAAGTTGTATTTAAAATAACCTCTCGGAGGCGCACGAGTCGCGCTGTTTCTTCTTTTATCACTTTAGCTAGCTTCAGCTGGGCTATATCTGTGTTTTCCCCGGCTGCAGGTTGTTGTGAGTTGCATTCGTCCCTCACTTCTACGGGGGAAAGCCGGGGTTTCATTCATCAGGCCTTCGTTAAGCAGAAGCCCGAGGCCACCGACTAACCTTAACCTTAGCATCCCTTCACCCAGGCGCCGAGATTGGGCGAATAGCGAGCAAATACGTCCGCGTTTCTCTGCCTGTTCACCCACCGGCCTCCCTTCCTCCATCCCCGGCGCTGACAGCAGACAAGGCCGAGGTCGTCTTAGCGCAGGCCCAGCCGCAAAGGCTCGACCTGTTTACCCCACCTCCGCGTCCTCCGACTCCCCAGCAGCCTCTGCCCGCGGAACCGCCACCAGACCGGCCCGAGGGAGACAAAGAGCCCAGGCACCATCCCATCCTAACAGCCGCCGACATGAACCACCATCACACCCAGCAGCAGCAGAAAGCAGGCGAGCAGCAGCTCAGCGAGCCCGAGGACATGGAGATGGAGGGTACGTCAAGGCCTCGTGCAAAATCAAAAGCTCACAGCCTTTCATTTAACATCACAGCTAACGTTAACACTCTAATCCAGATCTGTAACTGTTTATCTGTTCAATAGCAAGCCACTCTGTCGCATGTTTTGACCCCAATAGCTTGTTAAGCTAGCCAGTAGCTAACCGTTAACTATACCTCGCTGCATGAGGAGTTTAACCAGTCAGCAAAAAGTCCGTCTTATTTTATTTACAACCTCATTTGAGTCACATTACCCTGCTACTTTGTTGTTAAAAATCACACAGCGTTTGATTTACTTAAATAATGCTGTTTGTGACAGTTATTTGAGCTGGATTGTCTTCTATTAGCGTTTGGCTAGTTATGTGCTGCCTGAATTAACGTGGCGCAGCCCATCTTTAAGCTCTTCTATCTACCAAACTGTGTCAGTTTTTCATCTGATTATGTAAGGAGCCCCTCGGTTACACCTGTAGATCCCGTGGGCAACTTCTCAAAAGCATCTAGGGGCAAATGCTCACAAATAAGCTAGTTATTTTGACGAACGAGCCGTGTTCGCGTGCAGAATGGATACATGTAAGTCAACGGTGTATTGTTTGTGCTGTAAATTGTGATTGAAACGACAGGGAAACGTTTGCTGTCGAAACGGTCCTGCAAGAGCACTAAACCGGCCATGTATCCACTAACTAGTTCACGATTTAATCTGGCAGTTTAGTGGTTTTTCAGAGCATCTGCTTGTTTAGACATTCCTGAAACGAGTTGCTGCTTCATTGAATGACTTTCCTCCATTGTCAGCAAATTCTCGTGTCCCGCCACCGTGTTTTTTAACTGTTGAGTGCTAATGGAGGCAGATAAACAGCATCAGATGATGATTGCTGGACACCAGCACCATTTTGAACTATAAGTCGCTCGTGAAATACATATACGATGGCAGGCTTTCTGTGCGATGCCTAATAGGTTAAGTTGCATTTAGCTGTTGCAATGTTTTATTAATGTGTTCCTGTTGTTATTGGCTTCGGATGCATTCCGCATCGGAAGTTGTGCAGCTCGATTAGGGGGAGTGGATGGCAGTTTTATTCCAAGATGGTGGACCGTATTTTGCACAGATCGGTTTCTGCGAGGCCTGCTTGCGTCGGTGTTTGTTTATATCTGGGTGACGGTGCGGCCCGAGGCGCCTGATGGCTCACCAAAGGATCCGCGAACCAAGTAATTCATTTGCTCATCGGATAGTGTCGGATGACACGGTTTGCCGAGAATAAGAGCTCGGTTTGCGGAGGGAAACGTTAGCAGCGCGGCCAACGTTATATGTGTGTGGAGGGGGAGGGGGTAAACGAGCGGATCAACTCAGAAACGAGTCATTAACGTAGTGTTTTTCTCAGTGACACCCTTATTGTTAATAATATGGAGTGAGTACCTATGCTGTCAGTTGTAAATATAGATTTGATATGTTTTAGGCATCGCAATGACTGTGCGTCAAGGCCAGCGCGTGGGGATTTTCTGCTTCATTGTATAACGAGTCATGATGTGGTACCGCTCGCCATTTTTAGTGATTACGGCTTTTTTTGTGTGTGGAGGGGGAGGGGGTAAACGAGCGGATCAACTCAGAAACGAGTCATTAACGTAGTGTTTTTCTCAGTGACACCCTTATTGTTAATAATATGGAGTGAGTACCTATGCTGTCAGTTGTAAATATAGATTTGATATGTTTTAGGCATCGCAATGACTGTGCGTCAAGGCCAGCGCGTGGGGATTTTCTGCTTCATTGTATAACGAGTCATGATGTGGTACCGCTCGCCATTTTTAGTGATTACGGCTTGCTTGGCTGTTTTTTGGCTCGTGCACACCCGCGATCGCGGTGGTAGCACTTGAAAGGCTATAGAACATGGTTGCGATTTCTTACTCATTGCGTTTCTGACGCTAATTTTCGCGCTGCGTTTCATCAAAGTTCTGCAGTGCACGTGTGGGGGCGTTTCTGATGCTGCTGTCCGGAGACCATCAAGACATGCACATTATCATCACACCACATATCATATCACAGGCCTAGGAATGCGCAAACGAAGCGCTGCGTGCTGCTATGAAGCATGCAGGTTGGCCTGTTTTTAATCTCACTCATTCAGGCCTTTCACTGAACGGCAAAATGTCTGGTTCACATTGCATCTTCTTTTTTTTCTAGCCAAGAACCACCCACTTAGACAGGAAGAGAACCTGTTTGTTTTGTTTTTACATACGTTTTATGCTGTCTTTACGTGCTATTGCAAATGTCCTACTTTCCATGTCTAAAGTGGCTATGTTCAAGTGCTTTGTTGTCTGAAAGAATAGGAATCATGCAGGACACCAGGCTCATTCTTGCCTATTTTGGGGGGAAATCTTATTAAAGGCAAAATGTTTCTAAGATGTTTAGTTAAAATCCAATGGATTTTAAATAAAACAATGTTGCATTTCATTCATTAATTGCCATTTATACATTATCTACACTATCTGGATTCTGGAGATTAGAGATCCTGGACTTTCAGGCAAATAAATGTGAATGTGAATATGCATCAAATAGTTATTTATTTAGAGAATATACATGCCTGTATGGCAAGAGAAAGCCGTGTAGATATTGTGGGGGAAAATGAATAAAATGTTCACTACAGCAATCATTTTCTCCTGTGCAGTGTTTAAATGTTATGGCCTGTCCATTTCGGAAACTCGGGTATCAGAATTTTCTCATGACACGCCCCCAACTCTCAAACTCGTGTTCAAAGTAAATCTAGAGTTTTCCATTTGTAATTATGACATTGTGGTATGTGCTTTAGTAAATATGATCTTTACATCATCTTAACATAGTGTTTATAGACTACCTTGGACTGTTGTGAGCATAATTTCAGATGCATTCAGTAGTGCTTCAGAATCTTTGATGGTTATAGATGCAGATTTTGCTCTGTCACTTAATTCTCAGTGGTTTAGAATTGTGGTGTATTTTTTTCCCTTTAGTAAAACATATATATGAGGGTACGTGAAGTAAGTAATTATGTGTAGAGCTACACATGCTAAATTCTGATTGATTGTGATTTAGTTTTTTGCTGAAAGATGCTCCTGAATGCATTTGTTTACCTGTTGCACAGTGGATCTATGGCACCATAATCAGAGTGAGATTGCAAGAAATCTTTTGGCATGGAACCAGTTGACAAGGGAATTTCCCGTTTTTACTTTTTTTTTCAGCTGGGGACCCAGATGATCCTCCAAGAATTCCCCAGAATCCAGTCATCAATGGGAACGTGGCTATGGCGGATGGACACAACAACACCGAGGAGGACATGGAGGATGGTAAGAAACACATTGAAGCGCAGTACCATGCACATTTTTACATATATTTATTTAAATTTTTCAAGTTATGAATGAAAGAACATCTGCATATGTAACACTTTTTAATAGACACAAGCTGGCGCTCTGAAGCCACTTTCCGCTTTGTGGTGGAGCGCTTTAGCAGGCTGAGTGAGTCTGTTCTCAGCCCACCCTGTTTCGTGAGAAATCTGCCCTGGAAGATCATGGTGATGCCCCGCTTTTACCCAGACAGACCTCACCAGAAGAGCGTTGGTTTCTTCCTTCAGTGCAATGCTGAGTCAGACTCTACGTAAGCAATCACTGCCATTATCTTTTCTGGTATAGCAATTTCAGTGATAACCTTGCAATAATGGACTTCTTTTCTTTGTGTGAAGTTAATACACTTTGGCTTTTTCAAAATATTGAGCAGGTTTCTTTCTTCTGGGTGTTTTTAAACCAAACCTAATTTGATTCCTCCTCATTTGAAGGTCCTGGTCATGTCATGCTCAAGCCATGCTCAAAATAATCAACTACAAAGACGATGAGAAATCCTTTAGCCGCCGCATTAGTCACCTGTTCTTTCACAAGGAAAACGACTGGGGCTTTTCCAACTTCATGTCATGGAGTGTAAGTTTACATGTTTTGTATGAATGTCTCTGCTGAGCTGGTGTTATCAAAGGTGAACGGAGCTAATTAGCTGATGTTGGTTGATTTCAGGATGTGACCGATCCAGAACGGGGCTTTGTGGAGGATGATAAGGTCACTTTTGAGGTCTACGTTCAAGCTGATGCTCCTCACGGTGTGGCGTAAGTCATTTCTTAGTGGCTTATGTTTTCAAAGTTGATGAGCTTTTGCAAATGTAGCTGATGTCACTGTTTTACTTACAGCTGGGATTCAAAGAAACACACTGGCTACGTGGGGTTGAAGAATCAAGGAGCCACGTGTTACATGAACAGCTTACTACAGACTCTCTTCTTCACAAACCAGCTTCGGAGGGTGAGACATCTGCCTTTCAATATCAGAATCAGAAGATTTTTTTGCAGTATTCCTACAGAATGCAGTATGTACCGATAAGCAGATGACTTTTGGATGGGTACAGTTTAATGAATATTAAAAACAATTCCTATTCTGCTAATTGATTTTCCTTGCTGTAAGATCCAATGAAATATAACCTACTTTCCAACTGCATCCCTCACCTTACCGAAATGGATGCATTATGTTGAGATGTAGTTTGTGTTCAGGTGCAGCCAACTGTGGCAATATTTTGAATCTTTTATTGGTAATATTTGGTTCCTATTAGAGTCGTACATGTCTCCGGATGGGGATCCACTTTATGCTGGAAAGAAAATGTGAAATAAGAGAAAATCTTGATAATCATAACTGGTATCAGTGTGTCCATGTGCTGGCAGAGCACATTTTCTCCACAGCAAGCCCTGTTATTAACAGGCTATAACTTTCACCACTTGTTTTTATGAATAAGAACATAGAACAATACAATCATGGCAGTTTTTATACACTACTATTCAAAAGTCTGGGGTCAGTATTTAAAAAAAAAAATCTCTTATGCTTACCAAATCTGCAGTTCATTACCAAATCAATCAGTAAATCATACAGTATAAAAACAACTTTTAAATGTTTTCTATTTGAGTTATATACATTTGTTTGTTTATTTATAATTCCGGCAATGGCGTTACTACTGTCTAGAGTTGGGAATCGAAAATCGATTCCAGAATCGGATGCTTGTTGTTTCGCAAACACGATTCAAACACCAACATGATTCTATTCCTAAATTACAATGATTCGTCTGTTTCATTCCTCAACCTTTGACGTGCGATCAATGTTGAGACCATTGGTTCATCAGTGCAGCGTACGATCACACCAGTGTGATTTGAACATTTAAATCTGTATGATTCAAAGACAAATACAAGAGATTCGTTCAAGAATGCTGGTTCATCCAGTAATGAAACAAGTACATCTTGAGTGAGTCATTGAATCATTTATTCATAAATTACATGTGATTTTGTTTAGTTGTCT
>NW_015667354.1:760905-761898 GCF_001515625.1 Sinocyclocheilus rhinocerous
CACAAAAATCAACAATTTTACTTAAGAATATTTTATTAAAGAATATTTTATTAAACCAAATGAAATCCAAATTTCTATGAAATCCTTTTTTTAAAGCAAAAGTAAAGTGCAACATAGAGTACAAGAAGCAAGTGTCGTCTCATAGTCCAAATCACTGAAATCAAAGTTCAGTATTATAGTGTAAGAATGACAACATATCCACGTGTTCTAGTCTACTAATAATAACATTATAATCAAAAAACACTTTTTAAAGGAGTATTTACCAGAAATATTATTTACCAGAATGTATTTAGGTGAAAAATGTAAATGTGCAGTATTTCTGAAAGAAAAAGAAAAAAAAGCTTTTTTTTAAAATAAAATCAATTAATTGGAGATGCTTTTGATTATTAAAATTGAATGGAACCATTCAAATGGAATGCAGAAAATAATGGAAAACAGAATTTGGTAAAGATAATACTGTAAAACTCAATTAATTAGACAGGCTTTGTGATTAATAAAATGTAATTTAACCATTTAAACAGAGTAGAGAAAAATGAAAATGGAAAAAAAAAACTGAATTTGGAAATAAAACGGATTTCATAGGGCCCTATAATTTTTTTATTTTTTTTTTGTGGTAATAAAAATAGATGTAAGTGAACAATAGCCTTTAAAATTACTTAAAATACATATATAATAGCAATGAGGCAATAATAATTAGTTCAAATAAAGTATCAAATGCAAGAAATCATATGGTTTTATTGAACAAATCTGTGAAAATACATAATGTATTATAAACGATAGAGCTAATGTACATTACGCATTACAACAAAGGCCTGCAGAGGGCGCCAACACCCTGATTAGTATTTTTACACATTACTGTGCGCTCTAATCCTTGTTTAATATTGACCAAGCACCATTTGATTCAAATGTCCACTTAATCTTTAATATTTGGCCATTTCTTTAGGACAGAAATGCTATAGCCACTGTAATTAAATGAATATGTGGACATCAAAA
>NW_015667354.1:762650-776249 GCF_001515625.1 Sinocyclocheilus rhinocerous
AATAGGCATTTTCAAAATGATATAATGATCTGTGGAGTATTTTGAGCTGAAACTTCACAGACACGTTCTGGGGACACCAGAGACTTATATTACATATTGTAAAAAGGGGCATAATATGTCTCCTTTAAACTAGGAGGACAAGCGCTCCTAATTACAAGAAAACACTGCTCTTAAACTGGGTGTGTGACAGGTGTGGCTGTGGAATGGGGTTTGGCTGAGGAAAAATTCAGTCAAAAGTTTTTTTTTGCTTTAACCCCTGTTAGTGTCACATGATCCCTCAAGAAGTCATTGTAATATGCTAATTTGGTGCTCAAGATACATTTGTTGTTGAAAACAGTCGTCTTTGTGAATACATTCTTTTAGGGTTTTTAATGAACATAAAGTCCAATAGAACAGCTTTTATTTGAAATGTATGTTTTAAAACAAATCTTTACTGTCACTTTTGATCAGTTTAATGTGTCCTTGCTTAAAAGTAGTAATTACTTTTTTGTTTTTTAAAAAGCATTACTGTCTCAACTTTTGAATGGTAGTATGTAGAAAATGTTTTCGCATGTGCTTCTGTGACGTTAGTCTACTTTTCAAGTTGACTATGTAAGCTTTAGGTCAATACAAGTTGTTTTAGTTTTACTTTTTTTTTTTAATCTTTTGTAATATAGATTTTATTGCATATTGTTCATTATATAATATTTTAGTTTTCAGAAGAAAAGTAAATGTTATTGCTGTGCATTTATCAGAACCTGCTTTGTTTTTGCTTTCTTGCATATTGTTCATTATATAATATTTTAGTTTTCAGAAGAAAAGTAAAGGTTATTGCTGTGCATTTATCAGAACCTGCTTTGTTTTTGCTTTCTAGGCGGTTTATATGATGCCTACTGAGGGAGATGATTCCTCTAAAAGCGTTCCCCTCGCCCTGCAGAGGGTGTTCTATGAGCTCCAACACAGCGATAAGCCTGTTGGGACAAAGAAGCTGACTAAGTCTTTTGGGTAGGTTTTGTTTTGAATGTTCAGTTTACAAACAATATGAATCAGGCACTGACACATGACACGTCTGCCAGTTGACATTCTTGTGTGAGATGTGAAGTGTGAGTTTCATGTTGTTCCTTGTCATTAAATGTTTTGTGCTCAGTTGTTGGTGTTCTGTTTAATTTTTCTGAAGTTTCTAATTATTCTAGTCATGATTAATAAAGGCTTTTTAGATTTTTGGCTTGACCTTGAGTGCCTAGGCCATGAACATTTAAGTTAGCATATTCATTGTATTTCTTGTAAAATCCAAAATTAAACAAACTACAGGTTTTTTTTTCTCTCTTTCTCTTCTTGGTTTCAGTTCTTACTGGTGGAAATCTATAGAAAGTTTCTCTGTTTAATAAGACCCTCTAAAACATTTGTAAGCAATTAATAGTTTAATTAAGGGGCATTTGGCCTAAATGTTATGCTGGCAGATCAGAGACTTGAGTTTGTTTTTGGGTGCTAATGCCATTGTATAAATATTCATAGTCAGTCATGTGACTGTTTACCCTTTTTTTAATATTTTGAAATATGTGTCTGTTTCCGCAGATGGGAGACTCTAGACAGTTTCATGCAGCATGATGTACAGGAACTGTGCCGAGTGGTGAGTAGCCTGATCTCCATGGATCCCCTTGGATCCTTCTCTTTTAACTCATTGATCAATTGAGGGAATTAGTCATGCCAGATTAGATGAACGTGATTTGGGTCCAACCATTGTGTGATTTTCCATTTTTAGCTGTTGGACAATGTGGAGAACAAGATGAAAGGAACTTGTGTGGAGGGCACAATCCCAAAGCTCTTCCGAGGGAAGATGGTGGTAAGTCACCGGGACTCTCTCTGTGGTTTCGCTCTATATCTGATTCATTTATTCAGCCTCACCACATTTGGGTGTTTTCTCCATTTCAGTCCTACATCCAGTGTAAGCATGTGGACTATCGGTCAGAAAGAATAGAGGATTACTACGACATCCAACTCAGCATAAAAGGAAAGAAAAACAGTAAGTGTGGCTTTCTCTGGTCTTCTGTCTTGCTGTCCTCCCTTCTGTTCCAGGAAGGCCTTTATTCTAGTGTGGTCTGGAAATGAATACATTTTCCGACATCTCGTAACTGAGTTCCAGGACAAAATCAACACATTCCGATACCATTTCATAATGTTGTGTAGGACTGCACACAGTATCTGCTGTACTTGTGTTGAGGTTACTAATGCACCTTCTCTGCCCTGCAGTCTTTGAGTCATTCAAGGATTATGTGGCAGTGGAACAGCTGGATGGGGATAACAAATATGATGCAGGGGAGCATGGTCTACAGGTGAGGGGTTTGCATACATCACCCTCCAATACTAACCAACCCTAAAAGTGCAGTCACATTTACCTTAGTCATCTCAAAAGATGCTGGAATTTCATGTGAGGGACACAAGGTGAAAATGTGCATTGCACGTGGGATTCAAGTTTGTTGAACTTTTAACATTCAAATATGCAGCGTTTACCAATATAAAGCAGCTATTAAAAGTGATATCTAAGTGGTGCATTGATAACCTATTGACAATGGACAACAGACCAACTTAACAAAAATTAGCTGAAGTCTTGCTGATGTGACTGCGCCTTAACGCTATACAATAATTTATATAATCTTGTTGTGCCTGATACATATTTTAATTCACTGTACTGGAGTTTTGACTTTATTTCTGGTTCATTTGTCTTTTAGGAAGCAGAGAAGGGTGTAAAGTTCCTGACCTTCCCTCCTATTCTGCACCTACAGCTCATGAGGTTCATGTACGACCCTCAGACTGACCAAAATATTAAGATAAATGACAGGTAAATAAGTCTTTTTTTTCCCCCCAATGTGTGTTGTAGGTGTAAACATTTTCTAATCTGGGTGTAATATCTGCTGTTTTACATCACAAATGAGTTTGTGATGTAATGAGTCACACTGATATTTCTTTTGAAGTAAATTCTGTGATGGCTGAAACAAGCATTGTGATTTATGGGTGGTCTGAATAAATATGTGCCATGCAGAGAGGGAGATTACGCTCTTAAAATATCTTTGAGAGTGACTCATCTAAATGTTGTTTGTCGACTGAACACTTACTTGAATATGGACTGGAGGGTGCATTTTAAGATACGCTCTCTCCTATAATCTTTCTGGCAAAATCTCTTGCTCACTTTCACTCATATGATGTTAGAGAAATGGAGGCTGAGCCTGATACTTGATGTTGTGCCCCACAGGTTTGAATTCCCAGAGCAGTTACCTCTGGATGAGTTTCTGCAGAAGCCAGATGTTAAAGACCCAGCCAACTACATTCTCCACGCTGTGTTGGTGCACAGCGGAGACAACCACGGGGGCCACTACGTCGTCTACCTTAATCCTAAAGGAGACGGCAAAGTGAGTGTCACCGCACCAATAGTGAGAACCTTTCATTTCAGGGGTCTCTAGTTTTATTTGTTGGTGGTTAACGGGGTTGGCTTTGTGGGTGGCTTGTGGTTGCATGGAATGTTTTGTCAATATTGTTCAAGTAAAACCTTAAAACATTGGAGGGCTCCAGACTGAGACTGAATTTTGGTGTTTTCTGCATATTAAGCGTAAATGTATCAAGCAGTGACTGTTTTCCTTGAAAATTATAAGGAATGTTTCCTAAGCACTAAATCAGCGTATCAGAATGATCATGTGACCGTGAATACTGGAGTAATGGCTGCTTTGCCATCACAGGAATAAATTACATTTTAAAATATATTCAAATAGAAAACAGTAAATTATAATGATACCAATCACCATATTACTTTTTTAACTGCTTTTTTGATCCAATAAATGCAGACTTGGGGAGCATAAGAGACTTCTTTAAAAGACATTAAAGCTTTTTTTTGTTCAGTTTTGTTCACCTGTCAGTCCAAATCTGATTTTTGTTCATATTTGTTTGGAATTCAATCATATTTAGATTTTTACTAGTATGTTTCAAGCTATATTCATATCGTTTGAAATCCTGTTCTCATTGCTTCTTTGTAAATTTGTTTGTCTGACCGCTCCGATAAAATTTAGCTTTGTCGCTTTCTCACGCCACATAAAACGTAAACGCATCAGACGTTGTTTGTAGAAAACAACATTTTCGATATTAATCAATTCTCATTTTTACGGAACGATATCGATTCTTAAATCCCAAGAATCGATTAGTCTAGCCTGTTTTCAGTTAATGGACAGAACATTGAAGGCCACTTCCCATCCAATAAATCGCAATAAGCATTGTGCTTTGGTACTTTTAATATGAAACAAAGTCTCAGATTTCAAATTATGTTCATTGTATTGCAGTATTCAAACAATAAATGCCATTTTGGCGCCGTTTAATGTGAAGTGACAGATCGCTGTAGCGTCTCAGATCAACAGACGCAGCAGCGCGAGGCGCACGTGAACTGATCATCTCCTCCACATTAATACCAGTTTCAGCACAAAAAAAACATGACAAAACACCCGAAGGTAAGTAAAAAGAAAGCGTACAACTTTAAAAGCCGTATCCTGTCTCATGTAATCGCTCAATCAGTGTTTCAGCTGCGCAATGACGCCAATATAACGGCTTGTAAGCAATGTCACGTAACGTCACATTTACCTCAGAAAAACATATATGGTGACCATAAACTCATTAGTCAGATAGAAAAATAAACTATAGAGAGGGGCATTTTGCTAAATATATGCACCATACAACATTCATTATAAATTTTATAATGTTTTTATGACAGCCACCATTATGTTTATATATATTTTTTTTTAATGAATGGAAGTGAATGAATGTAATTGTAACTTTATTATTTTAAAAACTTCATTAAGTGTAATTTTAACAAATCTGTAAATTTTAACCTTCAGTATTATAGTAATGTAGTACCAACTGACTCTCATGTATATTTTACAACATTAGTTGAGAGATTTTTTTTTCCTTGAGAAAATGTGACATGTACTGTACCTGATATAAGTGTACCGTAGTGATTAGGAATAAGACAAATACGCGGTTTGGAAGATGAATTCATGATGTACTCGCTCATTATATACATTTTGCTAATTTTGAACACAGAAAAAGTTACATAGTGCTGCTTTAATTCAGATTTCAGTAGAGGAAACGCAAATAACCGGATTTGGACAGACATTCGGAAGAAAGCTTTACCAGCCCCAAATTTTTGACTGGTAGCGTACTTACCAAATAAAAATGTTTCAAAAATATCCTTTAGCCTTTGTCATCTTGATGCTACATGGGCAGCGCTCAACTTGTGGCAACACTGCTTCAGCAGACTTAAAGTTTACTTGCAGAGTTCCAGCTTGTGTTCTATTATAAGAATTGTTCTGACAACTCTTGTTAGGCAAGCTTGAGTTAGGTTGTTTTAAATTCTCATTTGTTGGTGTTTATATTTAATGTCAGATTAGTTGCATTTATTTTCTGGTGTGTCCATGAAGAGTCTCAATTGACGTTTGTTTCTCCTTCAGGGTTTCCCACAGGACCAGATGAGACTGTGGCCAATGCAGGCCAGAAGCAACGGCACTAAACGGCCAGCTATGTTGGATTATGAAGCAGATTGCAACAAGTCTGTAAGTCTGTGCACTCATGTCTTTAAACATTCATATTTTTTTATGTCATTCTTGTTTCTTATGTTCCACTGTATCTGAGAATAAAGCCGTTCATTTCAATGTCACAAACAGATGATCGACTTGAGCGATAACGAGAACCCATGGACAATATTTCTGGAAACTGTAGATCCAGAAATGGCCGCCAGTGGTGCAACGTTACCCAAGTTCGACAAAGACCGTGAGTTTCAATGTGTGCATTTAGTATATTCAGAACCATTTTAGGCAATTGATATTTCGCGTTTCAATTGTTTATTCTTACTGAAGAGCAAAAACGGTCTACAAAACGTTTCCAGTTCTGATAGCATCAACCTTTTAACCTTGTTTGGATTTTCAGATGATGTTATGTTGTTCTTGAAGATGTATGATCCAAAAACCAGAAGCTTAAATTATTGTGGACATATCTACACACCTATATCCTGTAAAATACGTGAGTATTCAAAGCTGTCTAATAGGATTGTTCTCATGAAGTTTTTGTCAAGATCTAATTAAACTGATGTCGATCCTTTCTGATGCTTGCTTTGTTCTAACCCTGACCCAAACAGGAGGCTTGCTGCCCATTATGTGTGAAAGAGCAGGGTTTCAGCAGGGAACTAGCCTTATCCTCTATGAGGTAAGACTTGGTTTACACTGAATTGCCATTGATGCATTTATCATTTGTAATTTTGTATAGAAAGTGGTTAGTAGAGATGCATGATATGCATGTAATAAAATGGACAATTGGCCCATGTAATGTTATATTAAAAAAGAAATTAATAAAATAAAAACAGAACATTTTGAATAAATAAAATAAAACTGCTGCATGTTTGTCTGCTGCAAGTCAATTCAAGCATTAGAACACTGATGTTCTAATGCTTGAATTGACTTGCAGCAGACAAACTAGTTTTATTTTATTCAAAATGTTCTGTTTTTATTTTATTAATTTCTTTTTTATATACACTACTTTTCAGGAATGAATTATTAAAGGGATTAATTCTTTTATTTTAGCAAGGGCACATTAAATTGATCAAAATTGACTTGTAAATGTCTTCACTATTTCAAATAAATGCTGTTCTTTTATTCTTTCTATTCATCAAAGAGTCCACAAAAATATTAAGCATCACAACGGTTTTCAACATTTATAATAAAAACGTTTATTTACATTCTAAAAATGTACAAATGAAACTTTTGAGTGTTGGTTTATTTTTTGCATTCGTAATGGTTAGTGTAAATGTTAGCGTTATGTAGGAACATATCACTAAAACATGATGCATTCTGTGTTACAGGAAGTTAAACCGAATTTAACAGAGCGAATACAAGACTATGATGTCTCCCTGGACAAGGCTCTGGATGAGCTGATGGATGGAGACATAATTGTGTTCCAGAAGTAAGTATTCATTGTCTTAATTCCGAAGTCATTTTACACATCTTAACAGGGCTTTGAAATTGATTCTTCTTTTGTTGTATCGCCACCAGGGATGATCCTGAAAATGAAACCAGTGAGCTGCCTACTGCAAAAGACTACTTCAGAGACTTGTACCACCGTGTAGATGTCATCTTCTGTGACAAGACCATTCACAATGACCCAGGCTTTGTTGTGACACTGTCAAACCGAATGAACTACTTCCAGGTTCGTTTTTTAAAAGTAGATCAGAATGTGCCAGTAACATGAAAAAGAGCCTCTTAGAAAAATAATCTCATATTACATTTTTCAGGTGGCAAAGACTGTTGCGCAGAGATTAAATACTGACCCCATGCTCCTACAGTTCTTCAAGTCACAGGGGTACGTCTTTTGATTTTCAGTTTGGTGTGGCTTCTTACCCCCATGTTTTCATCCATAAACCTTCCTTTTTATTCTTCTTCCTCTCAGGTACAGAGACGGCCCTGGCAACCCACTCAGGCACAACTATGAAGGCACTCTCAGAGACCTGCTGCAGTTTTTCAAGCCCCGGCAGCCTAAGAAGCTCTACTACCAGCAGGTGAGAGAGGTCTTATCTTCCACTTGGCGCTCCTCTTGGGGAATATGAGATCTTCTAAGCCGTTACGTTCCGGGCATCTGATTTATTCATGGTTTTGCTTCCCCACAGCTCAAGATGAAGATCACAGACTTTGAGAACAGGAGGAGTTTCAAAGCCATTTGGCTCAACAGTATGTTTCGAGAGGAGGTAAGAAGTTGCTGCAATGATTCTACACTGAATATACAGTCATGCCAGCCAGCCCTTATCATTTGCAATAATGTGTGTTTCCACTATGTTCTGCACACTTGTCATTGTGAATATTTTCTCTCCCTCACGTTAGGAGATCACACTATACCCTGACAAGCATGGCTGTGTTCGGGACCTTCTGGAGGAATGTAAAAAGGCAGTGGAGCTGTCCGACAAAGGCTCAGAGAAGCTGAGGTCTGTGTTCTCAATTCAGTGCAATTTTCATTAATCAGGGATTTCTGTTTCAAGTCTGTATTAGAGATCGACCGATATGGGTTTTTCTATAACCGATGCCGATGTTTAGAGGTTAGGGTCAGCCGATGGCCGATATGTGCTGCCGATTTTTAGGGCCGATATCTTGAAGTTTTCCCCTTCATTTGCATGCTAAAATGTCACACTAATAATAAGTGGATGCACAACATTTCTAAACTCTGATGAACATGTCGCTGATGTACTCTCCAGTGTGGGAGCCAGACATGGCCTTGGCATTTAGGACGACTTGTTTTCTTTCCCAGTTGTCGTCAATGAAATGACATGTTAGACTCATCAGTGCTTCAGTGTCCCCAGACCAACAGTCTGTGGTGAAAGACAAAAAAGGGCCAGCATCCTCTGCAATCAGTGCTTTTATTTTCTTCTCAACTTTTGCAACTATACCATCTAGGATGTCTGTGCGGTAGTGCTTCTCAGTTTTTAGGTTGTATCTGGGCTCCATTGCAGCCACCAGCCTCCGAAAACCAATACCTGAGACAAATGTAAATGGCTGATTGTCTGTGGCAATCATTTCCGTAACTAAAGTGTCAAGTTTTTTTGACCTGGGATCCGAATTCTGCCATTTACGTTGGGCATCAAACATTTCTGTTAGAGTTGGCTGAGATACATTGGCTGTAGAGGCAGCTGCGTCTTCTTTTTCTTTCTGTGCATCTTTGTAAGCCTGGAGGTGGTGACACCTCAGGTGACTCCACAAATTTGTGGTGTTTTTCTTTTTACCTTTTTCAGCTCCCAAGCTCACCAGTCCATTGCAGATATTGCACCTGGCTTTCCCTGGAGTTGGCTCGGTGAAATGCTGCCATACTGGATTCGATTTTTGTTCAGCCATCAGACAGCAATTACTAAACAGAAGAAACATTCATGGTTAGCATTTTAGTAGTGCCTTCATCTTCAATTCAGTCAATTCAGTCAATATTCGATACACATTAAAACAATTACACTCTAATTGAAAAAAAGTGTAAAAGAACCAAAAGAACCAAATAATGTGTTGTTTTTGTTGTTAACAGATTGCTTACAAGTTACAAACCAAATTACCATAATCTAGTAATTACAAAAAAAAAAAAAAAAACAGTGCTAAACCCTTAGTGATTTCTGACATTCTTGACGGTTAACGTTAGACAGGTTTAATGAGGATAATAACTGTGCGACGTATATATTGGTCGGAACACGTCACTTTTATTAGGCTGATGTCCATTTTTATTCGCATTACACAGTTGATGGAAACACACGCAGAAGCGCATATTCTTCAGCTTTTTTTTCATTAATGCAATATGCAAATAAGTTGGATGGAAACCCGGCTATTGTCTGCATCAAACCATGCTTCCGAACAAATGTCATTCACCGTTCTGGGCTGCTCCAGGACAGCTCTGTGTCTCCGAGCACGGTGCTGTCTGTGAGCGGGGTGGAGTAACGTAGCCCTCAATCACGCTGCAGTGTTTGTGAGAGCTGCCACCTTCTCCACCCCACGCACAGAGTGAAATTCTCCGACTCCGATACAGGAAAAATAAAACAGAACTTATAACATTGGGGCTAATATGTTAGCAAGCAAGCTGCTGATAGTTTTCGACTACAGTCCTTAAAGTTAACTGCAAGTAAGCGAACCTTTAACCAGCTGTAGCATTATGCCAGTTCCCGACGGTTCTATGCTATTCGTTTTTTCTTTCACTAAGTGAAGCAACACTTCATAGTTTACTAGTAATATATAGTAAATATATGGCCATAGGACTTTGAAATATCAGAATTTAAGCCTTACCTTTATCTCCCAGGACTGTTGTTGAATCTTCCAAAAGTTTTGGCTTGGGGTCCTTCACATGCGGCAGCAGCACTTTCCACCGCACCAATAACACGGGGCTGCCCGCGGACGTGCCTGACTTTAAATCGGCGCTACTAAACACGGATATCGGCCGATGCCGATATATTAAAAAATGACAAATATCGGCCGACCGATATATCGGTCGACCTCTAGTCTATATTGTTATTCAGTGTCTGCTCTGAGAGGTCTTTAAGGGACTTTCCATGAGTGCAGTAAAAATGGGTTGTGTTTTTCTAGTTTTTGCCTTCAACAAATGGATCTTTATTAAATTATTACTTTGTTCTATTCGTTATGTGATGTTGAAATGATTTAAAACCCTGGTTTGTGTTAGAATTTTTGTAGTCATTTAAAAGATATGCGAGGTGTTTATTTATTTTTTTTTGTTTGTTTACAGTAGAACAGTATTGTGAAATATAATTACAATTTAAAATAAATGTTGTATTTTAATATATTTTTTTAATGTATTTTTTCCCCTGTGGTGGCAAAATCTTCATCACATCATCCCTCATAAATCATTTTAATATGCTGATTTGGTGTTAAAACATTTTAAATTCAGTGTTGAAAGCATTTTTTTTTTTTGCGCAAACTAATTCATTTGTTTTTATTCTTTGAATAGAAGGTTCAAAAGAATAGCATTTATTTTAAACTGTCACTTTTGAACAATTTGGTAACAAAAATCTTACTGACCCCAAACTTTTGAACGGTAGTGTGCATGTACCTAGTGGTGCATAAAACACTTCCCGTAAATCTTTTCAGCTTTTTTTCCCCCTTACTATAAAGTACAGAGGCATTGTAATTGTTCAATTTATAGTTAATCCAACATACCTAATGTTTTTAAAAAGATGTCTTGTTTTTATGACATGTTGCATGAGAAAGGATAACAGACTGGAGGTGATATATCAGCCAGTCGTGCATTAATAACTCATTGACGCTGCCGCTATCCATTATACGAGTCACTCTGACCATAGTTCTGATCCCTTTCACTGGTCACTGCTAATATTAACTGTCCTTTTTTTGCCCTCTCTGTAGGCTGTTAGAAATTGTCAGCTACAAAATTATTGGGGTTCACCAGGAAGATGAATTGCTAGAATGTTTATCTCCAGCAGCCAGTCGAACATTCAGAATAGAGGTAAGGAAGCGCTGATACACGCCAACCCTCAAAGCCCATCATTCACTGATGTGCACAACAAAGGGCCTGTTCCCTTGTAAAGCCTCTTAAAATGATTCAGCATCTGAGATGCCACTTTTATTTGTGGATGCTGTTCCCCTGGAAACAAGTTCCATTTCTTTCATGGCAGGAAATCCCTCTCGACCAGGTGGACCTGGACAAGGAGAATGAAATGCTGATTCCAGTTGCACATTTCCACAAGGAAGTCTTTGGGACATTCGGAATTCCCTTTTTGCTCAAGATCCGTCAGGTGTGTTAGCTGAGTGCATGTGTAGGCGGGCAGCTGCCGCTTTCTTTTGCCGTGTAGGTGGATGGCTGTTATTTGTTCAGTTTGTATGCGTCATGTGTCGTGTCCTTTTTAATGTGTGCATTTACTGTGGCAGGGGGAACCCTTCAGAGAAGTGATGAAGAGAATTCAGAGCATGCTTGACATTCAGGAGAAAGAGTTTGAGAAGGTAAGAAGCTTTGCAAGTGTGTCAAATGTAATTGCAATTAGTGTTTTTTTTATTTTTCTTCAACCTGGAAATATTTTGCACATTAACCCTTAAACGCACAACTCTGGTCACTGTTGTCCAAAGGTATGTTTATTTTATGTTTTACTGTGCAACAATATTGAATTTCTCATGCCATGTAATTCTTCTTGGCTCCACAATGTGGTATTGTCTTATAAACAATGATAGGGAAGCATCAATCATAAACTACCTTGGACTTAAAAGAATGAACAAGTAACATCCTTGAGACTTGACATGGCTTAACAATTTCCTGCTTAGCAAGTGCATAATCAAATATTAGTGTAGCTTGATGATGCATCCAAAATATTTTAATGATTGATTAAAATGATCGTTTTTGAGTTATGTAGGATGTCCTTTTCAGAAGTTGCATAGGATACACTCGTGTGATTTTTATATATATATACTTTTTTTTTTTTTTTTTTCTGAAATTTGTATGTGTTAAATTATATTGTTTATATCCATAAATACAGGATAAAATGACCTTACGAAAATACATTTATATTATGTCATTTAATGGAAATATTACAGTGCTTTGACTATTTAATGCCTGAATTATTAATGCATACCTTCCATGCTGATTATAAGAATATTATTATAATATATAATAATTAAAAAATAGTCATCTAATTAAATGTTTTGTTTTATTATTCTTATTTATTTATAAGTTGTTATTATTGAAAACTGAAACCAAAAATGCTTTGTAATTATTTATTATTTTATTAAATAAAACTTAATTTTGTAAGACTTTTTAATTTTACTCAATAATTTTAATGACACTGAATTTAAAAAAATAAGCCAATAAAATAACCACACTTTTATTGAAAGTAACACATAATTGGACAGAAAATTTTATATTAAATATCAATGTATTTTCATTCAGTTCTATGCAACAATCAAATACAACTGTTTTTATTTTTTTTACTAATTATCCAAATAATGTATAGTCCTACAAAGTTATTATCAGCACATGTGAGCAGGGCATGGTGGGGAGCAGATCAGTGAATGAGAGGGTAGCGTGTTACAGCACTGTAGCTCACTTGCAAACAGAAGCAAGTGTACTACATAGAAATTTCCTGTCGTCGCGTTATTTGAGCGTACGTTGCTTTTCTGTTGAGCATGAGCGGAACTCACATTTACAGAGCGGAATATTGAGCGGTGCACCATATATTTTCGGCCGTTTCTCTCTTTCAGCCATAGGCTTGGTCAACCAAAATTTTATTAGTCGTTTAGTCGCAGAAAAAAAAAAGATAATCCACATTGGCACGCAGATTGTTAACGGCTGGTCTATGTGGTAGGCTAATACAGTACATCGGGCAGGACATCCAAATGCTTGCCTATCATCGACCTCAAATATGGCTTATCATCTGAAATATGTATTAGCAACTTTACATGGCCGCTCAATCTGATGTTAACTTATAGTGCTATAGTGTGGAGCGTGAAGATTAGCACACTCACTGCATGACAGACGGAGGCGCCGGTGCACTCACTTGCTCTTAAAAATACTCCCTCATTTTTGCTCATACAGATAAGAGTTATACATTCAAATTTGTAAAGACTCTACGTTTATTTGTGTGCACACACAATAACATCAGAAAGCAAACAGGATGCGCTTTCTGCCGTCTCTGTGAACTTGAGCACGAAACTCCGTGTATATCTTTGCCTTACAGACATTAAAAATATATCTACAGAGAGTGAAATGTCTATTTTCAAATAAACTAATTCAAATGGAAGACTAATATTCTCAGATTATGTAATCCAAATGAAACATGCATGCGCATCACTACAGCAAAGATGACGAGTCAGTCTTACATTTGACTTCATCTCTTAAACTGAAAACAAAAAAAGCACTAGTTTATCAGTGAATTATTAAAATGTCAATGCAGCCTCCTTACTGTTTTTCCCTGACACATTCATAATCATTACTTCTGCTGGTGCGCTGTGGCAAGCTTTATGCATTTGCTTGAGCGCTTATTAGGCCATGTAGGCAATTAAAGGCTCATTATAATGATTTAAATGGTTTATTAATAAACGTGCGATTAGTCGACTAATGCTT
>NW_015667354.1:778822-790118 GCF_001515625.1 Sinocyclocheilus rhinocerous
TATATATATATATATATATATATATTAGGGGTGTCACGATACACATATTTGTATTGAACCGTTCGGTACGCATTACAAACCAAACGATTCGTTGAACTAATCCTATTGCATATGGAAAATAAAAGAGCTTAAAGTGTGTGAAATATATTGTTCTCAGTGCCACTATGCTCAACAATGAAGCCCAAATGACGTAACAGGCAAACAGTGGCATAGCGGACAGACCCATGATAACCTCCCTGTGCTGAGTTGCGTCGAAAGATGATGAACTTGTATCGACGATAGCCAGAAATATTGTCAAAAATATCAATTATTGACAATATTAAGAGGATTTGGCATTTCCAATTAATGTAGGCCTGTTACATTCTTATTTTTATTAGACCTATTATTATTGTGGATTTACTTTTATTATTAAATTAAAATGACAATTAATTTGCCCAGCAATATATCAGCATAACTGACATGCTGCGAGGATAACAAAAGATTAGGCTATTTACTCTTCAATTAAAATGTGCATATATACCTGCTCTAAAAGACTTTTTTTTTTTTAAAACAATGAATTATAGGCCTATAATTAAAATATTAACTCTGCCGTCATCAATAAAAATCCATGAATAAAAAGCTTTAGCCCATTTCAAACGCCAGCTTAAAAAAAAAAAAACCTGTTTAACACAATACGTTTCTAGTCTTCTTTTTTTTCTCTTTGTACGGGCCACAAGAGGAATGTTAAGGGAATAAATAACAGTTAGCTATATACCGTTATTAGCATTTGTTGAAGTAGATTCGTCTCTCGTTCTCTCTGAGAGAATTTGTGGCATCAGATGCCGAAAGCTCCTTCATTACTCCGTCATTCCGTTTTTACTTTCACTTTCTGCATATAGTGAATTGACTAAGATTAAGACGTTCACCGGCATAACTTTTGCACAAAGTTTGCACGTTGCTTGTGTGATATCCATTGGCTCGCCTTCATGGTTTAAAACAGAAATCTTTCCAACATTGCGACGTAACCAATTACCCCTGTACCGAATGTACCGAACCGTGACACCACTGTGTAGTATCAAACCGAACCATGAATTTTGTGAACCGTTACTCCCCTATATATATATATATATATATATATATATATAAACATTAGTAAATAGAGAAGTCAATGTGTGTACATTATTTTCAAATTCAGTCAATATTTGAGGTCAAATTAAATGAATCCATAAAATTAAAATGACCATTGCTCACTAATTAGCAGATCGTAGTCCAGATTAAGTTTAGTTCCACCCAGATGATCATTCATAAAATGTTTTCCATTTTCTTTTAGTTCAAGTTTGCAATAGTGATGATGGGCCGGCATCAGTATATCAATGAGGAAGACTACGAGGTGAATCTGAAAGACTTTGAGCCACAGCCAGGTATGTTACGCTCCTTTGACCTCTGTAGTCTCAATCAGTAGACATTGTGTTCACGTTTCTGCCAACTTGGCTGTATGCTGTGCTTTCTCAGGGAACATGTCGCACCCGAGGCCTTGGTTAGGGCTCGACCACTTCAACAAAGCTCCAAAGAGAGGTCGCTACACGTATCTGGAAAAAGCGATCAAGATTCACAACTGACAAGCCCCCACTCTAACCGACCATACTAAAGACTTTAACCAAACCTCTTGTGTGCACCACTTTTAACACCTGCTGTCTGGGTACACAGTCACCATGTATGAAGTCTTCAGCTAATGGAGTGACTGCTGATGCTCCTGTTTTCCTTTTTGAGGCTGTTCGATTTGGCTTCTCTAACTGTTGACTGCCTATTTGTCTGGAAGAATGAATTTGATTTTAACAAGAAAGGGGGAACAGTATGTCCTAGACTTTTGTTTTGATTTTTATTGTTGTTTTTTTATTTGTTTGTTTTTCTTTTTTCTTTTTAAGTTAGTTTTTTTTTTTATTATTGTTACGGCAAGAAAGCTGCTGCATTGTGAGGTGGAGGCGATGGAAAGAGGAGTTTTGTCATTTGCAGAAGATTTGAAAGGATTCCTCCATCCTTCAACAAAAAAATTCACCGCAAATGGCTGAGGCTTTTGCTAGTTGCCCTGACATGGTTGTCTCTTTTCTGGTCCCTTACTGCAACTAGTCAATTTTCATGTTTACACGATTCTTCTTTCTCACTTAGTTTAGTTGGAGAAATTCAGTTTGTCTTCTCTGGAAATCCTGTATAAAGTAAAGAGCCACAGCATCCGTTTTAAAATAAATGAAAATTAAATAAATTGTCTGTACTTCATCTTGCACGTTGGCACTTAATATCCAAGGTTTTACATTTCTCAGCACTGTTAAATGTAATCTTGGTTGGAGTTTGATTTGCATATCCCTTTGGGTTTCTGCCCCTTTCCCCTCTCCCCATAAAGGTTTTTTTTTTTTTTGGTTATCTTCAGTCTTTAGCTCCTCTGTCACCGGCTATGGGATTATTCTGATGGGGAGGGAGGGGTCGCTTGCTGACCTCTCCAGATTCGTTGTACTGTTTGTTGGCACGAGGTTGCAGACGTATACAAGACTGGTTTGGGACTTAGAGAAACCAGCATTAATGAACCAATACCATTTTTTCTCTTTAAGCACAGAAGGAATGCTCCCTAGTGCATAGTTGGCTTTGTAAAAACAATTAAAATTGTATATTTAAAGAATGAACGTAAAATTAAAAGCACCGATTTGTTGGGTACAGATCAATTCAGATGTTCATATTCATTGTGTGTAGTTTTCTTTTGGATCCTGACAGTTTCATTTGGTCTTTATTTTTTTCCTTAACTAAGTGCAGCAGTTTGTCTCGTTTAAGTGCAGTACAAAGAAAACCTGCAGATCACATATTTCTTTTTAGATTTTTTTCTCTCTCCAGTCTAATTCCTCCGTGTAGCAGCAGTGTACGACAACTCTTCCTGTATATTGCCTTTTTGCTGGAAAATGTATGTTGAATAAAATTTTCTATAAAAGCTACAGCCATGGCCCTTGAAGAATTGACTCAACATGGTGTTCAGATTGTCATGCTGTACTAGTGTCACGTAATGTGAAGATTTCAGTGTGTATAAACGGCACATGCAGAGTTCTCATTGAGGTATTGCACAGACACATTTCAGTTTTATATTATTACATTTAAGACCGTTCCATTTAGATGAACATGTGACATTTAACATTATAAAAGATTCAGACTTTTTACAGAAGTGATAAATTGCTAAACAATAACAAGTCGGCTTTAGCAGTATGGTAATTCAAAAAGTGAATTTTAGAAGTATGATTTCCGTTGTTTTATTTAAGAGATATTGTGGGTTCTCAATTGTTTGTTCTCAACCTTTTTGACTCCCGTTGCACACAACAGTATTCAAAGACCCCGTGACTTTTTTTTTTTTCCAGTTTGTAATATATACAAGATAAGGATTTTTTTTTTAAACGTTTCTACAGGTACCTGATAAAATATATTCGAGCTTGACATAACTATAAAAATGTCTATCCTTTATAAATTGCTTATGGAGTTTAATATTAATTTACACGACATTTTAAGCTCTAGACATTACACCTTCGAATGAAGATACCTCATATATCCTGGCTTTTCTAGACAGTGCTTTTTTTTAATTATTATTTAAAAAGTTCCAGGTGGGTGCATGTCGATGCCCTGGAAGAACCATTTTGGTTCCCCAAATAACCTTTCATTTAAACACTTTCATTTTCTCATTTTAATAATCTAAAGAACATTTTATCCAATGGAAGGTTTCCATGGATGTTAAAGGCTCTTCATGAAACCATCAATACCAATACTTCAAAGAAAAAAAAAAGTTGTTGGAGAAAAGTTAAAAGAAATATCTTGCTTTTTAGTTGTTTTAACTCGTTTCAATTATTGCATTGGCTTAATTTACTTAATTTTAAGTCATCTTGAAGCCCATTTGAAGTTTTCTGAGGCCCCTTGGTTGAGAACAACGGTTTTAAATGGTGCGGTTGATGCCCAAATTACTGCTATTTACATCACGTAATTTATGGTTCCACAAACTTCTCAGCCCTCTGAACCCTTAACCATGAGTCCTTTATAGATATACAATCAAAACAATGCGTAGACTATTCATATTCATTTGATAATGTAATAATGTAATGTATTATGTAATCAACGAAGCCTAAGCCAGATGAACACCAAAAGGTTCTCAAAGATCGCAAAGCTTTAGTTTATACTAGATGACATCTGTATTGGCCTGAAAGTGTCCTCCAGTCCTTCATATAGTGTAAGGTGCCACACAAATCCATGAGTGGTGTTAAAATTGGTGAAGGGATGGGATGGGGTTAGCAGCATTGCTTCTTTTCAATGTGCAGGATCTTACTGCATTTCGGGCATGTGTGATAGACGTCTTTGAAAAACTTCATGAAGAACGGAATCAGACAGCAGCATAAAACAAACCTGGAAATGAGGAAGACAGACAGTTTGGCTTTGATAATGTACACAAGATTTGATATTTTTAGCTGCAAATTCAAATGGACTCATACCCGCACAGGATGAAGAGCAAGCACATCAACCAGGCGTAAACTCCCACTTTGTAGGTGACATTGGTTAAGACCTGCTGTTGGCAGCTTGTGCATGTGGCCATTCCTGGTTTGCGACCCAGCTCATATGATTCGTAGCTGACGAATTTGTTTTTGGCTTCCGTTGATTGAACTACAGGAGAAGAATGTGTTTTAGTAAGTTTAGTCATTTTATCATATTTCATCCAATGATTTGTTATACATCTTATATTTAGTACAACTTTGGTACTAGAGGGTCATTCTAGACAGGAACCCTTGATTGTCACAAAGTTGCAAGTAATGTTGTGTTGTACATTTGTTTGTTTGTTCCACCATGGAATGAATTTAAAAAAAAAAAAAGAAGCAATTGTGACGTTTTATCTCATAATACTGACTTTATTTCTCACAATTCCAAGTCGACATCTCACAAATCTGACATTTGTTTCTCAGAATTGTCAGTTGTTCCAGACAGATCCTTTCATTCACAAGATTTGGTGCCCCTTAAAAGCGATTTAAGCCAAAAAAATCTGAGGGGGAAAAAAGGCAAAATTGCGAGATACGAACTCAGAATTCAGAGAAAAAAAGTTAGAAATATGAGATGTACACTCAAAATAAAACTCGGGGGAAAATCAGAATTGCGAGACATAAACGTACAAGATATGAACTCGGAACTGTGAGAAAAAAAGTTTGAATTGTGTTATAAACGTGCAATTCTAAGAATGAAAGTCAGATTTTATGTCAATATATAGATTTTTTTTTATTTTTTTTAATCCATGACGGAAACAGGCTTCCATAAACCCTGCACATATTAGGTTCATTTAAATGTTGTATAAAAGCAATATAATGACATTAGCAACGCTCCAATATAGTATACAGTAAAATCCAGACATTATCAAGCAAAAACATGGGTAATTCTTTCCACATGACTTTTACAACTAACAGTTTTCCAAAGATTAATGACAGGAAACAGGCTCACCAGGTCTGGCTGATTCCATCTGGATTCGAGAATCTCCAATAGTGGAGCTTGGCGGGGTGAATGGAGTGTGCACATGGTAGACCTTGACGTTGGAGCCCTTGGCACCCTCTACTGTTAATGCCAAGTGAAAAAAAAATACAGGTAGAACATTAATGTTTCTGAAATATATCTATTTCAGGATTTCACATTTGTTGCACACACACTGGCTTGCCTGTTTTTAGTCTTATTCCATTATCATGAGTCATTCAAAATGAACAATGATACTATTACTAATTGACTTACCTGGTATGACATACGGAGGTGGGTCCCCGGTTCCGTCAGCACTCATTCTGTCTTTGGCTGGGTGTAAACTGCTGGGACAAAATAGAAGTCTTAATATTGTGACATGATGTTTTACGATCTATTTCTCACATGCTAAAATGTGCTAAAATGACTTAATCTGTGCTACCAACTGAAAGGATCTGTTAAAAGCCCAAAAACTTTTTGACCAAAAAAAAGTCACATTGTGAGCAAGGCACTCGAAAACTGTACTATACTGTAATATACTGTAAATGTGATTATGTATTAGTAACTTGAATTGTCTGTTACTGGCAAGAAAAAGCATGAGAAAATTCTCAGTAAAGATGCTGAAATGGGCAGACGCCATGTAAACTCTGACTTTCTCAGTGAAATAACCTGAACGCTCATTTTTCTCTTCTTCAATAATCATCAATATATGTGTAGCTGCCGGCTTCCTGTTGCTCAAACTTGTTTTGCCAAAGTGAATAAAATGCAAACATATCACAAGTCAAGTGGCATTTATTTTCATGATATGGTAAACGCCTTAGTTAACAAAAAGACAACAGTGTTGCAAGCCCAGGCACTGATTGATACAGACGTCCACCCAAATACAGAAGAGGAATGTTGTTCTGCTGCATGTCTGACTGAGTTACTAATACTCGAATAATCAAACCCTGATGCTTCTCATGGAAAATAAGAGCCGGTTAAACTGACAATTTCTACAGCAATATGATATTATATGTCATATAGACCAAAAAACTGCTCCAGCAGCTGTGCTGATGAGGGATCATTTGGACATAAAACAGCCTGAGTTTGTCATTTGCAATAATTTATCAAATCTCTGTTAAGATGTACTCTCAAATGGGATCTTGTTTTCATTTTCACAAGAACAGGAACTTCTCTAACCAAATGTATCAGATTGGCACAAGAATATCAAATATTTCCAATACATTTATGTCAACGCAGATATAAAGTATAGTTAAGCTATTTTGGTCATGTTTAGGTGTGTATCAGTAGGAGGTGGCCTGGAAACGTCAAACAGCCTAACTGCATCTGCTAAAACACACAAAGTCAAAAAGCACCATTCAGCGGTCAGGTCGCCTTTGAACAAAGCGTTCACTGCGCTGTCTTTTTATTAAATGACGCATTTTAACTCCTGCTATTCAGCCATAACATAGCTAGCGTAACAGTCAAATCATAACAAGGCCTCAAAATCTTTCGTTTAAAGTTAGTAACATTTTGACTTATTTGAACTCTTCTTCTATTCTTCAGCTATTTCTTAAATACCTATCTGTTCTGCCTTGTACTAGTCCAGAAAATATGTTTGAAACTCTGTATTGTTAGCGATTATCATTTCATTGCCTCACTTATTGTATTCATCATATGCAAGTCGCTTTGGCTAAAAGTGTCAGTTAAATGAATGTGTAAGTTATATTTAATTTACCATAAACTGCTTTACTTTTTTCTTATTATATAAAGAGTACAGTATTACAATACCATAATCTGTGAACAAGGACAGTTACTGCGCAGTGCATAACATGTCGATCATTGTTGTTTTTTGTTTTAACTTGTGCTGTCTTCTGATTTGAAACAAATCAGCCATTACATGATCAAAATTACCTTAATCAACAGCCGCTCAACATTTGTCATTCTAATTAAATTCAACAAACCATTCAAAATCAAAATTTAGCAAATTTTTACCTCCTAAACTTAACCCTCTTCTAAGATCATGATAAACGCCCCACCTAAATCCAGAAGCGCTCCAAAACTCCAGACAGTCTAGTTAGTACATTTCCTTGAGCAGAGAGCTTTCTTACCTGTCTTGTTGAGGCTGTCGCTGATGGTTAGACTAAAACCAGTTTCTATGGCGTTTACAAGCTTTTCATAGTCACTCGGCTACTCCACCCCTGCCTACTTAGAATACATTAACATATTCTGTCACCTTTTATGAATGCTGTTGTGACAGAAACAAGAAGGCGGCTGTATGTTTTCCACATCTGTCACTGAAGACGTCTGAATAACCAGTTTTGCTGACAGCAGTAAGTGGCGGGCTATATGAATGTAAACATAGGCCTACTAATTCTCGACTGAAAATGAGTGAAAAATCAGCAAAGTGAATGGTGGTAGCAGGTGTTTTGTTTTCACTTTTCGCACCTGGCATTTCCAACTTAAAGATTTTCATTCTATATTGTGAAGTTGGCCAGAAAATGTCTAATCAGAAGTTGTGTGACTCCTTTGCTCAAACCCTCACGTTTTCTTGAGACTGAATTTGACCGTCTTTGGCATTCTGGAGCCTTGATTTATCTATAAAAAATAATATCTTCAAAACTTCAAAATTAAGCCAGTATTTTCTTAGATTAATTTGTTCCTACTGCCTGAGATGCTAAGATAGGCCAAATGGATGGAAAGAATGAAGGATGGATGGATATTATTATGTGATATGGTGTTAAAAGCCAGTTGGCAGCTATTATTGAAACTTTCGATTTTAATTCTGTTGTATCACATAGTATATATGTGCTTTTATTTACAGTAATGATAGTGTCATTGTGACCCCCCTGTGAAAATTTAAATCTGGTGTCTCTTGAGTACATAATGTTACAATAAGATTAACATATCTGTACAGAATTTATTAGTCTAGATTATGTTTATTTATACATATACTAATACAAGTTGTATATAGTCTGTAATCACGTTTATAAATTACCATTAACCTAGATTAATAAATGCTAGTTTGTTCATTGCATTAACTAATGTTAACAATTTGAAGCTTATTGTAAAGTGTTATCCATATTTTTAATAGAAGATGTGTGATCACTGTCAAGGTGAATCTTTTAAAGCTTATAATGACTGAAATGAGCAGCTTATAATGAGCTTATAAAATTCTTGAAAATCATCAACATCAGTATAACCTGATATGTTAAGCCTTCAATGTGAATTATGTTTAAGGGGTGTTAAAAGGGCCTTAGGGTCCCTCAGACCACAAACAGAACATGTTAAACATCCCGTTACAGTGGTCTGAAAAAATGTGAAAAATCTTTTCTTGAAACTAACTATAGGTATTGTTAGTTAGCAAGGATGTTTCACATTTTTCTGACTCCTCCTTTTTTAAAGTTTAAGATATCGGTCTAATCTGAGGTCGAATCTTTGTAACAGGTAGCATGCCATCATCACATCAGCAATTTAACTAACTTACACACAGATTTGGTAAGTGATAAACTTACAGGGGCTAATGTTAAAAAGGGCTAGTTACAGTTTTTCTCAGTCGCTTTGGTGCATTTCTCAAATCAGAAATTAAATTCTCCAAACTACTTGTACAACCTCCATATCATCTGGTCACTTGTGCACATCATAAAACCAGTTTCTCTTTCTTTTGAACAAGTTGCGATTGCTTTGGTACATTCATGCAACTCTTTATAGACAGAGGACAACGCAAGAGATACAAATTCTGAGAATGGACTTTCTTATTTATTATTTTCATCTTTGTGCCCATATTTCTTTTTCCTATTCTATATCACAATGACGTAGTAAGGTGTTTTTTTTTTTGGTCAGACCACTAGTAAAAGTGTAACTGGGAATTCTATCCAGTCTCTTTCAATTAATATCCCACATACAGTAATGTGTAAATTTGTACTTTTGAAATGATATATGGCATACATAAGCATGTTGCATAATGTTCAGTAACTGTCATCCAAAATGTTGCCATAGTTTACATCAGGTAATACTAACAGTGCCGTGTTATATTGACAACATGACTAAGCATTTTGACTATCTTGTTTGTGAACAATGACACAAGGACTTTTCATTCTGATGGCACTGATATGTTCATTGACATAAATGCTTACTTTTGAGAGATGAACTAAAGATTTTGAGTAAGTTACAGGCTTTTGCAGGTAATCCATTGTGTGGTGTTGTTTGTACGAATTGTTTTGAGAAATGCACATACTTCTTTGCAAATATTAAGGATGATTTGAGAAATGCACCAAAGCGACTGAGAAAAACTGTAAGATGAATGGGTGATGGGTACGGGGAGGGGTGGACTTCATGCGCTCTCCAGGTGTGGCAGGGAGTGGAAGAGTGTCTGCTGCTGATATCATGAGAGTGGGCTCGGCTTCTCAGCTGCGTCTCTTTGTGTGGCACTCCTTTGACTGCGGTTTAGCTCGTCCGGCAACATTCCACCTGCTGTCACCAAACATTTTCTGTTCCACATTCCATGAAAGGGTTGCAAACTTTCTGCTGATGATGTGCGGAAAAAATAATTATAGTGAGATGTCTGGTTTCTCAGGCCTGTAACATTTTCTTATGCTGTCTTGGTCTGCCCATTTCCTCTGGATGTTCACATTTGAAGAGTGTCACCTATGGTTATCTGTACATGTCATCATAACTGAACTTTTTATATATGTGCAATATATACACTACCAATTTAAAAAAAAAGAAATTAATACTTTTATTCAGCAAGAATGCATTAAATTGATCAAAAGCAACAGCAGATATCATCATAATGTTATAATTTCAAATGAATTGTTCTTTTGAACTTTGTATTTATCAAAGAATCCTGAAAACTATCGTTTACACTAAAATATTAAGCAGTGCAACTGTTTTCAACATTTATAATGATAAGAAACATTTCTTGAGCACTAAATCAGCATATTAAAATTATTATAGCATAATAAAATTTGAAGGATCATGTGACACTTAAAAATGGAGTAATGGCTCCTGAACAGCCTTAAATCACCTAAGAAAATCATGTTAAAAGTAATTTTAGTCTGACATAAGTTGCTTCAAAACCCACATATATTGCCACAAAAAACAAAACAAAACAAAAAACATTAATGCAACAAAAGGTCACAAGATGGGAAGTTATTAGCATCATGTGACTTTATTTTTGAGCATCACACGTTCCAAAACCTTTACGTAAGGCCATTGTTCACTCTCTGTATTCTAGTTGAATGGGCTGTGTTCAAAGCTGATACAAAACTATGAAAACACCAGTGTGAACATACATTCTATATTAAAGGGTTAGTTCACCCCAAAATGAAAATGCTGTCATTAATTACTCACCCTCATGTCATTCCAAACCCATAAGACCTTCGTTCATCTTCGGAACACAAATTAAGATATTTTGGTGAAATGTGAGCGCTCTCAGACCCTGCATAGACAGCAACACAACTGTAATGTTCCCAGGTCCAGAAATGTAGCAAGGACATCGGTAAAACAGTCCATGTGACATCAGTGGCTCAACTTCAGTTTTGCGAAGCTACGAGAATACTTTTTGAGCGCAAAGAAAACAAAAATAACATCATTTATTTAACAATTCTTCTCCCCCGAGTTACGTCTTCTGCCATTTTGGAGAGTACCCAAGAGTGTAATCGACGTAATCAGCGTTGTTTACATTCGGGCGAGAAAGTGTGCGCATGAACATAATCTACGTAATCAGCGTTGTTTACGCTTAGGGGAAAGCGTGCATATGCGTTGTGATACTCTAAAATGGCGGAAGACGTAACTCGGGGGAGAAGAATTGTTAAATAAATTATGTTATTTT
>NW_015667354.1:790331-801848 GCF_001515625.1 Sinocyclocheilus rhinocerous
CGATGTCCTTGCTACGTTTCTGGACCTGGGAACATTATAGCTGCGTTGCTGTCTATGCAGGGTCTGAGAGATCTCACATTTCATCAAAAATATCTTAATTTGTGTTCTGAAGATGAACGAAGGTCTTACGGGTTTGGAACGACATGAGGGTGAGTAATTAATGACAGAATTTTCATTTTTTGGTGAACTATCACTTTAACACAGCAAGTTACTGCATTGCTTGGCAACTATAAACAAGCTCTAGTCAAAATAATGAACTATATCACTTAACAGACAGATTGTATTCTGATTATTGTTCAGAATGGACTTATTATTGAACATCTATATCTCTATTGCTGTTGATGCAGGTAAAAAAGCAATAAGCCATGTAATAAAAGACCTCGGCTGATTGCTATATTTTGCAGTATAGCAAGACAAGACAGCATGCAATAGCCCACCAAACTGGATTTTCAAGGTGTTCAGTGATTCATAAAGATATATTAAGAAGCTAGACTGGATGAAGTCAGAAAATACAGTAGAAACACAAAAAGTTGGCATCTGTTTGTCTTTTTTTGTTAAAGTCACTTCCTTACTGAACAGATTCACAGGAGATGTTTTGAAAAGATTTTACAACTTTTGAGAAAGTCATCATGCATCAAGACATGGTCCTGCAGGGTGTGGTTGCAACTAAGAAACAATTCTAGTAGAAAGACAAGAAGAAGAAGAGATTAGAGTGTGCAGTTCCCATAAAGCATAGAATGGCAGCCAGGGCAAGACCGTTTACAAATTACATTCCAACAAGAAAGGTCCACCAAGGAGACCTGCACTCCAAGAAAAGTTTGTAAAAATAGCGCCCAATGAACTGTGTTCATATGAAGGAAAGTTTTCCATTGATTTTTCACAGGTGTTTTCCCCGTATTTGAATTACGTTGCATTGCATGGTGTTGTGTTTTAAGGTTAAAGGAAATATCTGTATACTTGGAAAATTACCAGTACTTTTTCCAATTTTCTGCAGGTTTTTTTTTCTTATAGTGTGGTGAGGAAGACACTGATAACTGTAAAGCATTTTGGTAGATCTTTTGTGGTCTGTGTGTTGTCATCAGTTGGACTTTATTTCAAATGAATGCAGAGATGAATGCAGGGAATATAAACATCTTAAAATGAATTTGATTTAACGATTAAGAATGAAAAGTTAATTGTACCAAACAGAATTCCTTTAATTTTGCATTTATTTTGCAGAATCAGTTATTAAACTCTATTCTCTCAAGCATTCACAGTGCATCAGTCTGCTTTTTTAAGATAGATAGATAGATAGATAGATAGATAGATAGGTTTTTACAATGCAAACCAAAACTGCTTGTGAACAAAACCAGACAGAAAGATTAAACTAACTTGATCATATAAATTTATCACATTATTTTTACATAGGGGCAGATGCATGCATTGTTCTCATATCAACATAGCCTCAGTTCTAATGTTCTTTGAAACCCCTATCTTTCTTGTTCCTGTCTTTTAACAAAAACACAGCAACAATACAACCACTTTCAAATACCATCAACAAAGAGAGCGCATGTTCACTTTAAACCACATTTTAAAGAGATAACATTTCTTGCCAATGTGTGTTACACAGTCAGTGAGCTTTCTGTTTCAAGGTGAGATATTCTGGATTTGTAAGTTACATGAGTATCAGGCCTTTTACATGTTTCATCCTGAACAAATATTTCTTTAGCCTTTATTCAACGATTTATTTGATTTAGCTCGTTTATTGACTTAATTTATTATTTTATTAATGTATTGATTTAAATGTATCTGCACCGAAATGAATTAAATGTACATATTTGAGATGATCAGCTTCAAATTTAGTGCCAAAGAAATCACAGCTCAGGATCCGATTTGTATATGTAATTCTGTCAGGTTGTTGTTGGGCGTTGGTCGCACAGAAAATGCATCATCAAATTCTGAAACATGATCCATGACTGCATTTCGGAGTGCAATTTGTCAATTGCTAAGCAATTTTACCACCTCTTGACTGTAGGGGGGGCTGAACCTATATATTTGGCTCAAACTTTAGGTTTAATTCATATGTGCTTGCTTACATCATTTAAATTGGTCAGCTACATAAAAGTTAATTGAAATGTGTATGTTTATATGTTGTGTTGTTATAGATAATGATGTTTGTGCTGTTTTTTCACACTTTGTACTTATTATGCAGACAGATTTCTTGTCCACAGAATAAAATGCAATGATTGAAAATTGAGATATGACAAGTTGACAGTTCAAACCATTAAAAAAAAAAATCTATTTTACAAATATTTAAGATTGCCTGTCCATCCATGTTTTTGCAAAAGTGTGTGTTTGCTTGAAGATTTCAGTCTGGGGTCTGTGAAATCCATTAAGTCATGTTTTAGTTTCCCTGTTGGCCACTGTACCAAAGAAAAAGGAAATCGTAATCTTATTCAGAGCATCCAAGCATAGGAGGGCGTATACCTACACAAACTGTTTTAGGCTTGAATTAAAAAAAAAAAAAAGATCAAGTTATTCAAACGCCTGTAAAGGACATAACGCAACCATGAACAGAAGGGCCAGCAGAAGGGTTTTTTTCCTGGTCGTAATCTTCCTGCTAATGCCTGTGACCTGGACACGGAGAGGAGCAGCAGCTGAGACATATAAATCCTTACACCAAAGACTGAGGAGGCTGAATCAGCAGGTTTGTTATGTTTAAACAAACTGTCTTCAAATATTACATTGCATGTATCTGTAACATATGATTCCTCCAATCCTAGTTCAAGAGATTTCAACAGATGACCTTCACTCATCTTCAGAGCATTGCTGAAAAGTACAACATTTCACATAACATAGACTCGCGATTCCAAGTTTTGAGTCGGCAGTTTGAGAGGATCTCCAGAGAGCTCTGCGCATTGAAGGAAACGACAGAGCACAGCCTGAATTCCCTCAAATCCTGGACTAAGAGTCTACAGAAAAAGACCAAGAAGCTTGACTCAAGTCTGGCAAACATGACGAGAGCTCTGAGGGAGAACAACCATCTCCTCAACCTTAAACAAATCCAGAAGCAGAGAACGGTGTTGTCTGACCTGTCCCACAAGATCCAGAAACAGCAAAGTCATATCAGCTCTTTGGAGTCCTTAAGGAATCAGGTGCAACATGGGATGCAGGACCTTCAGGCTTCTCTCAAAAGGCATCAGGCCCAGATAACGAAGATGGAGAGTCAGATGCAAGGGTTGTTCAAGATAATTTCAGCTTCCAAGGAAGGAGATTTAGATCCCCTCAATTCTATCAGGAAGCAACAAGGTGTGGTCCTGAGGCATGTGCAGCCTAAACCGAAGTCTGAAGAAAACAGAATGAGAGATAGATTGCCTTCTGGGCCCACCGAACAACCACAGACATACAAAATGTTGTATGTATGGCAGAGCACCATACAACCAACAGTTCAGGCTGAAGAGGAACTTTTTCAGCTTCCACTTCGACACAAAATCGCACATATTCAAACCCCAAAGGAAGAAGCCAGAAGTAAGTATTTAGAACACTCTAGTGGTTTTGTGTCTGAAAATGAAATCGAAATGCATCCACAGTTTAGACTGAAAACCTTAATCTAACTGTTTAACAAATGTAATTTTCGTTCATTCAAAAACTATTTACGCTCCAAGAATCCAAACAGACAAGTATGCAAGCATATAGACCTTAATCAGGTTATGCCATATTAAATTTAATGTGGATGAAAATGGGGTTGTGAGGGATAATGAATAAATGTCATAGATCATATAATTTTGACAGCTTCCAAAACTATTTTGGAAGTTTTTGTTTTTGTCTACTAAAAGTATTTTTAGAAAGACTTTTTGTCAGCTGAACAATTAGTATGTTGTTTAACATCAATGCAATCCACTAAACACACTGTACTTCTATCCCTCACAGCCTTGTTTTCATTCAAATATGGCGCTACCCTAAAGTAAAATGTAAAATGTCTAATCATTTTGCCTCTCATTCTCAAAGTTTGCAATGTGGGTTCGATGCTTCTGTTCCCGTCTGCTTCCACTGAAAATCATGTCACCTTCCAGAGAAGTTTCCAAACGGGGATACATGAACTCTCTATCTGCACTTGGCTAAAAGTAGATGCCAAGTATCTTGGAACAATTCTTTCTTACGCCACAGAGAACAATGACAATATGCTTGTTCTCTATGGCCGGAACTCTGGCATACTAGGCGTTATGAATTTTGTGATTGGAGATCCAGCATATCGTGAATTATCTTTACAAAATATCCTGGATGGCCACTGGCACCATTTATGCATCATCTGGTCCTCCATTGAAGGCAGGTTTTGGTACTATTTGGACAGTCATCTCATATCTCCTGGATCCAAGTTCCAGAAAGGCTATGAGGTCCCTCCTGGGGGCTCTATGATCCTGGGACAGGAGCAGGATTCGATTGGAGGAGACTTTGATGAAGCTGAAGCATTTGTGGGCAGACTGGCAGGCTTTGCATTGTGGACTAGGAGCCTGAGCCCTGGGGAAGTGTCTGGACTAGCCTCTGGCAAAGGGGTGCCACGAGGAGCAGTGCTCAGCCTGGATGATGTAGACCAGATGTTTGGCTCTGTTCAGCATATTACCTGTGAGTGTCTGGAGCACTGCATGTAAAGGCACAACAGAATGAGGCAGAAAAACACTTCTGTATTACACATTATTCTTGTATTTCCATTTATTTTGATAAAACAACAGTTCATATATTCAGTGATCACATTTTACATAGTTGGTCTTATTAAACTTTTTACTTTTGATTTTAAGAACATTGCTTTAAATAAATATACATCTTATTTTTGTTGGTCTGTGCAGTCAGCACACAGTGTGAAGGCCACTATTTCTTGTTTTGCAAAAGTATCAAATAATGACTCAAGGAACCTTAATTTGTCATGTCAGTTTGTGTTTTTTTTTCAGACTCCAAAAGGAATGCTGTAAATATACCCTGTTGCATATGCTTAAAACAGCATATGCTGGTTAGGTATGTTTTGAAGCATGGCAGCTGGTTTAAGCTGGTCCTTAGTTGGTCATGAGTTGGTTTAAGTGGCTCATGTGCGCTGGTCCTAAGCTAGTCCTAAGCAACTAGCTCCTGCTCAGAACCAGCTTCAACCAGCTCAAACCAGCTGTCATGCTTCAAAACATACCTAACCAGCATATGCTGTTTTTTTTTTTTAACAGATCTAGACATATAGATCTCTGTAAGGCTATATACACACACTCATACATAATCAAAAGACAAAATGTATTTATACTGCCATGCACACTGTGAGTTCCCAAAATCATAACAAATCAGTAACACGGCACTGTTCAATAAGAAATTATAATAATAATAAAAAAAGTATGATTCATTACAAAGCAACTGAATATATCACAAGTATGCTTTTTGTCAAACTCTCAGTAACATACAAAGAAATGCAATGTCTTTGTTTTCTTTTTATGAACATCACTATTATTGCTCACTGTATAATTATTGTAAAGTTAAAGTATTATTGTAAAGTAGGCAATTATTGTAAAGTTTTGTTTGTTATGCCTAATTTACACGCATAATGTCCGTATTACCTGACGGATAGGCTATAAGTAAAATAGCTGTCCTAAAATCAATTAATCAATCAGTCTGAGAAACCTGTTGTTGGAAATAGATCATTATTTTAGTTCGTTATTTTAGCTTTTGGTAACTCTAATGGCGAAGAAATATGCAATGTTTAACAGAGTTAATATAATCTAAAATATATGATACGACAGTTATGAGCATGTTTTACCCATTAACAGAACAGTATCCTCTCTGTACCGTACATCATTGTGACACAACCCAGAATAACTGTGAACTACATTTCCCAGACTTCCTTTGAAACCCATTTCTTTCTTGGACCTCTGTGCTTTCCTTACACTCGTCACGAGATCGCTTTGGTTGTTATTCATGGGGAAGAAGTGTTCGCAGTAGTTCTGCAGTTAGCAGGTTTGATGTCTAATTAATTGTCAAAGTAGACATGGCCAACATCTCGAAGAAAGTGTCATGGTCTGGCCGAGGCGATGATCGCGGAGAGAGAACGCCACTGCTGAACGGAGCCGAGGACGGGAAGTACAACAGACATGTACGTTAACGTTACCAGACAGGCCATATGACTGCAAAAAATGACATGTATAGGACTTGGCAATCAATCTGGGATGTTTTGACTTGTGCTTATATGAAATACTTGCCCTGCTTATTAATTAAAGCATGCTTGTTAAAAATGCAAAGATGGCGTGCTGACTTGAAGACACAGAAAGCATGATAATACACTTGCACTAACTTCTTGTCATTACATCGTTGAAATGAAAACAAAATAGTTCTCAAACTTGTTTCTTGTAAACCCTAGTAAGCACTTGTATTTATACCTACTGGCAAGTTGCAGGTTGTTTTGCAACTCTGGATATTTGGAATTTAACTTCCCATTTCTATTAACCCTCTTATTCTGCTAAGAAACTGCAAGCACCTGTGATCCTGTGACCTAGATTGAATTGGCTGATTCTTGATTACAGTCAGGAACATAGCTATAAATTAAAATTATAAATATATAAAATATAAATTAAGATATTAAAATTTGAAATTCCTGACAGTGTCACCAAGACTTGTACCAACAACATTTGTTTTTTTTATAGCTTTTTTTTATTTTTTTTTGTGCAGCATGCATACTGTAGACTGACTTTAAATGTAGATTATAGTAGACTCTTGAAAATGTAATGTGTTTGGTTCATAGTTATCTGTGGGAGGTATATTTCAAGTAGGCAGGCTGAGCACTGTGGACCTTGAGGAAATCACACCCGAAGAGGTAAAATCTATTTTACATCAATTCCTTTTTATTTATTTATTTTATTTTTTTTAAAGAGATGTAAAAACAAAACGTTATTGGATATACTGACATAAAAGCCTTCACTCCGGTCCAGAAAAGTGCTTCACTGTTTTGACACATAGTTTCAGTTTTAATTTCAATGTGTTTTGTGGTTTTGATGCTTTGAATGCTGGGATAGCGCATGAGTGTAGTCTAAATCTCTCCTCAAATCAGGCATTTTGGCTAGAGACTAGTGATGGGCAACGATTAATCGCGATTAATCACATTCAAAGAATTTTGTGTACATAATATGTGTGTGTACTGTGTATATTTATTATGTATATAAAAAGACACACACATACAGTATATATTTAGAAAATATTTACATGTATTTACATGTATACATGCATGTGTGTGTATTTATATATACTTAATAAATATACACAGCACACATACATATATTATGTACACAAAAACTTTTATTTTGGATGCAATTAATCGTTTGACAGCACTACTAGAGATTTAGGAAAATGCCTGACTCATCGGCTTCTTCAGCCTGCACTTTATAAAAATAATTTATTGGGAAAATGCATGCAATGTACTTGATCATTTGTGAGTTTATGTTTCCAACGTGTTGGCATGAGGTCAAGTTTGCTCATGGCTGCAAAGAGTTGATGTAGCTAAATAAAGTGTTGTTCTATTCTGATTGCACGAGCATAGAATTCAATTTCAATTCAAGTTTATTTGAGAATGACAGTATATGCCCTTGATGAATGTCAACTCTGAGTCTGTTTTCCCCAAATCACACAGGACATTGTGAGAAGTCGACCGAAGGAAATCCCTCACAACGAAAAGCTGCTGTCCCTCAAATATGAGGTAACTGAATCTAGACTTGACCTTTAGTCACCCTTTCCTCTTTCAACTGAGCGTCTGTTAAAAATGCTTTTGAAAAATCTGTAGGTTTTCTGTCTGTTAAAAATCACAGACAAAATGCAACATGTACACTTTAAATAAACTTTCTTTGAAGAGCTGTGATGTAAAATGTCAAACCTAGTGAATTTTGTGTTTCAGAGTCTTGATTATGATAACAGCGAGAATCAGTTGTTTCTGGAGGAAGAGAGGCGGATGAGTCACATGGTCAGTAGCACCATCAGAGAGTTTCATTAGAGGTGGAGATGACAAACTCTGTGTCTGTGGGAAACGGTTAGCTTGGATCATGTGCGCTTCGTAAGCTGTTCATAGAAAAGGCACTTTCTGAGTTTACAGCCATAACGGTTAATGGAGAACATTGAAATGAATGTGCAGTTTGCAGTTTTAACTGGCTGTCCCTAAATTGTGGGGCATTTCACAATCTTTTGTGCTTTTTTTAAATTGTTGGTTTATGTACATGTGTTGCATTAACTCGACCCCGAAACACCTTGGTTTCTTTTTCAATCACATTATTTTCTGTATAATGAATAATAACGCTAAATTAATGCATTAAAACGACAAGACAACGTACAGTGCATTGCACATTTTTCATAGTATTCTCCAAATATAGCTTGACCCAAATTTAATATGTCATGCCAAACGTTTTGAACATTAGTGGAACAGCATTAAGCCGTTTCTACGTATTAGCAGTTCATTCAGTGTACTGACAGAACAGACTCTGGCTTCCTTTTTATGCAACAGTAATTTGTTGTAACAGTTTTTAATGTTTATTTCTCTTAACTGTAGGGTTTCAGATGTCTGGAGACCAGGCGATGGGTGATCTGCGGTCTGATTGGGTTTCTCACTGGCCTCATCGCATGCCTGATAGACATTGCTGTGGAGAAATTAGCTGGTTATAAGTACTCCGCAGTCAAACAAAGTATCCTTCCTCTGTCAGTCATCTATCTAATATGATCAGCTTCTTACGTAAAGCACTCAAAAAAATGGTTTGCTCCTTAATGAGCCAACACACTGCAGTTTGTGAACAGTCTGTCAAAACATAATTTCATTTCATGCTATTTTGTAATATGAATGTTTATTTAATCTATTTCCATTGTTACTACAGGAATAATTTGCCCATAAACAGATGCATGGCAATCCAGATCTAGACCGACACAGACAGAATGAAAATTGAGCATTATTTTGTTAAATCTAATTTCATCTGTCCGTGTAGTTTATTTAATTTAGCACTCAACTAAATTAAAATATGTTTTTTTCTTTAGTTATTTTATATTCCAGGAAAAAATATACAAACAAGCCAATGTTTGGTACAAAGACACAAATTTTATTCATGGTATTATGCGGTAATATAGCTCAGTAATATTTATAATACGGTGCAATAGTACAGACAGACTAATCAACTTTTTAAATGAAAAGGCTTCATTTAATTGCATGGACAGGTTTATTCAGCTTAATTAAGTGTCATTGTGTGTTGTTTATTTCTCTCTGGCTTCAGAGCTTCTTTAACTAGACGTTCAGACATTGAGAAATTCACAGAGTTTGGAGGCCTGTCCATCTCTCTTATACTGTGGGCAGTGCTGAACTCTGCTTTCGTCATGGTTGGTGCTATCGCTGTTGCTTTTTTTGAAGTGAGCGTTTTCTTTTTTTTTTGTGCTTCAGTATCACTTCAGAGAAATCACTTGACTCTTTCAATGAAATGTCCCCAAGCAGAAAGCAGAATTTGGCTATGTTCAGAATAGCATACTAGAATACTATTCGTACTATTTCTACAGTACATAATATGTACCAGATAATGTATCCCACAAAGCAGTGCATCCCACTGTCCTGTTGATTTCCACAAATGAACTGGAAGGAAATTAATTCTATTTCTCAGCTTATATAAGCAGACATTGCTATTTCTCTACTAAGCAAAATACAGACCTTTTCAAAACTCTGGGATGAGCAAGATTTAAAAAGAAATTATTTTTTTAGTGCTGTCAAACGATTAATCGTGATTAATCGCATCCAAAAATAAAAGTTTTTGTTTGCATAATATATGTATGTGTTCTGTGTATATTTATTATGTATATATAAATACACACACATACAGTATGTATTATGAATGAATTTACATGTCTATATTTATATTCATATAATTTATATTATAAATAAATGTATTTAATATATAAACATAATTTTTTTTCTGAAATATATACATGCACGTGTGTGTATTTATATATACATATTAAATATACACAGTACACATACATTTATTATGTAAACAAATACTTTTATTTTGGATGCGATTAATCGCGATTAATCGTTTGACAGCACTAGTATTTTTATTCAGCAAGGATGCATTATTATAGTTAGCTGATCAAAAGTGACAGTATAGCCTTGCATAGTGTTACACAAGATTTCTATTTCAATGCTGTTCTTTTGAACTTTCTATTCATCAAAGAATCCTGACAAAAATGTATCACTGTTTCTACACAACTGTTAAGTAGCACAACTGTTTTCAACATTGATAATGATAATAATAATAAGTTTTTGTTTTGAGCAGCAAATCAGTACATTAGAATAATTTCTGAACGTTTATGTGACACTGAAGACTGGACTAATAACTACTAAAACTTCAGCTTAACCATCACAAATAAATAGCATTTTAAATATATTATAACAATTTTATTTTGTAATATTTCACAATATTGCTGGTTTTACTGTATCAGATAAATGCATCCTTGGTCAGTATAAGAGACTTTAAACATAAAAAAACAACTTTCAATTGTAGAGTAGTTGTATATTATTTTACTTTGAAAATGATTTAAAATTCAGTTTTCTCACAGCCCTTTGCAGCAGGAAGTGGAATTCCTCAAATAAAATGTTATCTGAATGGAGTGAAGATCCCTCGTGTTGTTCGACTAAAGGTGATAGCTTAAGCTTCTCTATAAGAAAAACAAGGCTGCTTGCTTTTGATTTTTAACTGAACAAAAAAAATAAATAAATATATATATATATATATATACATATATATAATTATAGCAGATAGATATAGATGGGTAAGATGAATAGATATTTTTCAGTTTTCTTATAATAGATCTCCATAAGAATAATTTTTCCTTCCATGTCCACAGACTCTGGCGATAAAGGTCTTTGGTGTGATCTGCTCAGTTGCTGGAGGTCTAGCTGTTGGAAAGGTACAATAGAAAAACAGTCAGCTGGGGTGTATTAATGATGTTAATAAGCTAATTGTTGGACTCAGCTGCTGCTCTCCCCTCACAGGAAGGACCCATGATTCACTCGGGAGCAGTGGTGGCCGCAGGAGTATCTCAAGGCAGAAGCACTTCACTGAAAAAAGATTTTAAGGTCAGTTTTCTGTACTGCTAGGACTCCTTGAATCTTACAGTAAACACAGAGCCTGACTTCAAGTTTCTGTTCCCGCAGATATTTGAGTATTTCCGCAGGGACACAGAGAAGAGAGACTTTGTTTCGGCAGGAGCAGCGGCTGGAGTCTCCGCTGCCTTTGGAGCCCCTGTTGGTGAGACATGCAGAAAATCTTTTTAAATATCCATATTTTTACATGGGATAGAAGCAAGTTATGCAAAACCAATGTCCAATATGTTATTATTATATTGTTAAAGGGGTCATATGATGTTGCTAAAAAGAACATTATTTTGTGTATTTGGTGTAATGAAATGTGTTTATGTGGTTTAAGGTTCAAAAAACACATTATTTTCCACATACTGTACATTATTGTTTCTCCTCTATGCCCCGCCTTTCTGAAACGCGTC
>NW_015667354.1:801935-820777 GCF_001515625.1 Sinocyclocheilus rhinocerous
TTTGAGACTTTAGTCTTTGCAACTGTACAGATCTTCTTTATGCACCAAGAGCTTGTAACACCCCAAAGAGAAAGGAAAAATTGAAATTGCATCATATGACCCCTTTAAAGCACATTAAAGTACCTGATACACTACAGAGTATGGCTATGAGTGAAAATCCATCATTTGGTCCTCTGAATAAAAACTTCCCTGAAATGGTTCTTGGATAAGATTGTCCAGGATCATCTTTGACTCATTGTGTTTTTTGGCACAGGTGGGGTTCTGTTCAGTTTAGAGGAAGGCGCGTCTTTCTGGAACCAGATGTTGACGTGGAGAATTGTGAGTGATTGTGAATAAGAGTTTGGCTTCTCATTAAAGAGCACTGTCTGTTTCAGTTCGTTTTAAAGTTCAACCGTTTGAACCCCTCATCCTGCTTTGTTTTTGATCTAGTTCTTTGCTTCAATGATCTCCACCTTCACACTGAACTTTTTCCTGAGTATTTACCATGGGAAGCCCGGAGAACTGTCCAGCCCCGGTCTCATTAACTTTGGCCGTTTTGACAGTGATGTAAGTTCTGTTTCTATCTCTTTCAGTTACTCTGACACTCTTTCCCTTTTTTAGCTGCCAAAGTTTTAAACTCAGTACTGAAATTTAAAAGGAAAATCTGTTGAAGTGGAACTGACCCTTGAAGCTGTCTAGAATATCACAAGAAAGAAAAAAACATCAGAACATTCCTGAACTGAATTTGATGGGTTTTTTTTTTTCTTTTAGAGTGTACAGTATAATTTATATGAAATTCCTCTCTTCATTATCATGGGAGCTTTAGGTGAGGGGAACGCCACTTTGTCCATGCATAAAATATTATAATTTTTTTTTACAAAATTAAAGTGAAAGTGAAAGTATATACCTTTTGAATCATTCCTCTTTTTTTTTCCTTTCATTTTCCAGGAGGGGTGCTTGGAGCACTGTTCAATGTCATCAATTATTGGCTAACAATTTTCAGAATAAGGTAGGATTGCAAGCTATTGAATATGCAGTGCATCTAGTGTGTATTTTGGCCATTTTAATAGTTTTTTTTTTTTTTTGCAGCAATTTGACAATAGGTTACAGTTGCTGCAAAAACTTGAGTTTGCTAAATTATTGGTCAAATGGGTATATTTTGTCACAATTTGGGTGTATTACTGGGTGTTTTACTAAGCAAAAGCCAAAGGAATGTGTCTGAAGACTTTTACACATCAATCACGTCATGTGACAATTTTCTGGGTTACGCCCACACGCCAAATTCATAGTTTTCACGTGACGTCACACCCTTACAGGAATGCCCACCTGGAGGGCAAAACAAGGCCACCAGTTATTTTTACGAGGATTGCATTAAGTAGTAATGTAGTAAGACACTGATATTAAAAGGCAAACTTTGATTGATGATGCATACTTTGTACGGGCAAGCAGATGAACCCAGAATATAAATGCAGTGCACAAAGTTTCCCATAGAAAATGTGTTTTCACATATCTTTGTTTTATTCTTTTGAGAGGTGATCTAAATATTTGTGGATTGGAAACAGATGGAAAATTGACAGGCTTGTGCTGCAGCTCTATGGATGTTTTGCCCTCCAGGTCTTAGAGCCAGTCACATGACTGAAAACTATGAAGTGAGGCCAACAAGTAAAGGAAGAGAGTTGCTAAAGTTGTAAGGCGTTTAATAGAAAGCGAGAATGAGATGATACTGAAAACACAAAATAACCTTTTGAAAAAGTAGTATTGAGTATAGACTTGTGCCGGTATTCGGTAATGCGATATATCACGGTAATGAATATGCACGATATTGTTATCGTGGGCACTTCTAAATACCGTGAATAATTATATATTACAAATTATTCCGAATTTTGAATGCATTTTAAGAATACTTTTCCCATCAACTGGTCAAAATGCACAACACCGCTGTATGCTGCGTGAAAGATGTGTGCTCACTCTGATGTAAACAAGCGCGGAGGAGAAGCACATGGCGGAACATGTGAGAAACGCTCTGGATGAAAGCGCTTATAAAGAAATTAATCAAAGTGACAACAAAGACAAACTTACAAAATATCTCTATTTCATGTAAATATGTTCTCCTGAACTATCTATTCCTCAAGGAATCCTGAAAAATATAATGTTTCCAGAAAAATATTAAGCAGCAAAACTGTTTTCGACATTTATAGTAATTAGGAATGTTACTTGAGCAGCAAATCATCATATTAGAATGATTTCTGAAGGATCATGTGACACTGAAGACCAGAGTAATGATGCAGAAAATTCAGCTTTGCACCACAGGAATAAATTATATTTTGAAATATATGAAAATGAAAAAAAAAATTTTTAATTTTTATTTTTATATTTTAAATTATGATTATATTTTAGAATATTGCTGTTTTTTTCCCCTCAAATAAATGCAGCCTTGGTGAGCATAAAAGCCAACTTTTAAAAACATTAAAAAAAATCTGTATGTAATTTTTACATTTTGTGCTGCTTCTTTCTTTCTTTCTTTCTGTCTGTCTGTCTGTCTGTCTGTCTGTCTCTCTCTCCCTCTGTCTCTGTCTCTGTCTCTGTCTCTGTCTCTCTCTCTCTCGCTGTCTCTCTCAGGTACATCCACCGGCCGTGCCTGCAGGTGATGGAGGCTATGCTGGTTGCCGCGGTGACCGCTACAGTTTCCTTTGCTATGATCTATTTCTCCAATGACTGCCAGCCGTTGGGACAGGACAACACTGAGGAATATTCCCTACAGGTGTTTATATACTTACTGGGCTGTCAAGATGTTTCCTTAAATCATAAATTGCTAAGCTGAACTGATCTTTGATCAGAAATGTATTCAGCAATGCCAAACAGAAGCGTGATTTGTTATATCGTTTATTTACAGCTCTTCTGTGCTGATGGTGAATATAATTCCATGGCCACCGCCTTCTTCAACACCCCTGAGCGGAGTGTGAGGAGTCTGTTCCACAACCCTCCAGGTGTGTCTCAATGAGGGTGTGGTTGGGTGTGGACGGGTTTGGGAATATGTGTGGACATCTTATCAAACTTGCAATCGAAACATCAAGCCTTCGAACACTTCTTCAGTTGTTATGTGGTGTGTCTGCATGTTTTTTAGCCTGTGTGAGATTTAGAGTTACAAGCTGGAAGCAGGCCAGCTGTCAGGCAGCTAAAATCTTCCTACGCTCTGGAGAGAAGCCATCTTTGATTGCTTTCCCAGAGTGCAGTGAGTGCACAACAGTCTGTACACAGCCACTGGACACAAATAACAAGTTTATCATGACCATTTTTGTTCTTTAAATTGTTGAATTGTTTAAAAAGTTAGAATGTTATATGATTATATTATTTCCTAAAATCAGAATTATATGATTTTTTTTTAATGATTAATATTACACTTACTTTATATAATTTGTATGGTTTTGATATTATGTCTCTGCTAGTGGCAACTATACTGCCCCCTATAGCTGGAATGCTTAAGGCTGATGATCTTTTTGAGCAATGTTGCCATCAATGGCAACCGATCTAAAATATCCAGATAGAAATTTGTTACCCATTTTCAATGGGAAAGTGCCCAAGCAACATTGCTTAAAAAATGTTGCCCAGCAGAATTGCTCAAAAAGTTGCCCCGTGTGTCTTCAGCCTAATAGTATGATAAAAAAAAGTCTCGGTTACTTGTGTAACCCTCGTTCCCTGAAGGAGGTAACAGAGACGTCACGTCCCAATTCATCGGTGACCGACGTGATGTCGAAAGTGACCGACTGAAAGGGAACGGATGTTTACCTTACTACAGATTGTGCAGGGATTTATATGGATGCCTTTTACATTCATTTAGGGCATGTAGAAGATACTTTCAAATAAGTTAATTCTCCAACTGTGTTTTAGCTTCACATATTAGGGGCCATTCACATAGAATTTGTTTTTGCATTGAAAAATGCAAGATGCAGTGGAATGGGGGAAAACGCAAGGTCTCAAGGTTTATTTGTTTTAACTTGAGCGACGGATTTTTAGAATGCTGTATCACGTGTGACACGAGACACGTGCTCCATTACTCCAGTCTTCAGTGTCACATCATCCTTCAGAAATCATTCTAATATGCTGATTTATTATCAGTGCTGGAAACTGTTGTGCTGCTTAATATTTTTTTGGACCCTGTGATACATTTTTCTTCGATGAATAAAAAGTTAAAAAGAACAGCATTTATTCAAAATAGAAATCTTTTCAAACAATATAGGTCTTAACTATTACTTTTCTTATCTGTTCAACACATCCTTGCTGAATAAAATGATAAATTTCTTAAAAAAAAATTAAAAAAAATGTACTGACTCCAAACTTTTGAATAGTAGTGTAAATGCCTATTTGGAATAAACACTGTTCTTTTTAACTTTTTATTTATCAAAGAATCCTGAAAAAAGTATCACAGGTCCCAAAAAATATTAAGCAGCACAACAGTTTCCAACATTGATAATAAATCAGCATATTAGAATAATTTCTGAAGGATGATGTGACACTGAAGATGATGCTGCACTAATGATACTGAAAATTCAGCTTTGCTTCACAGTAATACATTATATTTTAAAGTATATTAAGAAAACTATTAAAAAAAAAGTTCTTTTAAATTGCAATAATGTTTCACAAAATTTGTTTTTTTTTCTGTATTTTTGATCAAATAGATACAGCCTTGATGAGCATAAGACATTTCTTTAAAAAACATAAAAAATCTTGCTGATCCTAAACTTTTGAATGGCAGTGTATATAAATATTTAAATATATTTTATATACATATAAAATAAATTAAATTAAAATATGTAATAAAATAATGACAACATAATGAAAACATTATAATATTAATACTTGAATCTAACCAAGGAGAGCGGGACTTGAAGAAGTAATACGATTTTATAAATCTTATTACTGTATACCTCGTAAATGGGCTATAACTGGACAGCCTATTATTAAGACTTCAGTCCCAGTCTAAAGCCATACCTTCTAACCAGGCTGCCCAACATTTTTGCAGGCGACTACAATCTATTTTTGTTTTTAATAATGTAATTTTACTGGGAATATCTCTCGCTCAGGATCTTACAACCCCTTGACTTTGGGGGTCTTCACTCTGGCCTATTTCGTCCTGGCTGTCTGGACGTATGGTCTGACTGTGTCGGCAGGAGTGTTCATCCCGTCTCTGCTCATTGGAGCAGCCTGGGGACGACTATTTGGGATCCTTCTGTCTACCATTACTTCCAGCCAATCAGTAAGTGCAGCTTTCTTCTTCTCTGCTTCCAACAACTTTTTTTTTTAATTCCACCTACATTTTAAATTAATCTTTAACAACAAATCTGAGAAAAATAAAGCTTAATGAAGAAAGATTAGCCGTACTGTGCTGTTGACATGTTTTCTTAAACTGATAGATTTGGGCGGATCCTGGGAAATATGCTCTAATAGGTGCTGCGGCCCAGCTTGGTGAGTTATTGATGTTTTAGCGTGATGTTAGAGTCAACTAGATGCTCTTTAAGAAAATGCAGCAGGAATGCTGTCTTATGGTTTATAATTGTTCTCCTAACTGCATTTCCGTGAAGGAAGTACATGTCAGCAATAACAAGTATGGTTTTGTTGTGTTAATCTGACAGGTGGCATTGTAAGAATGACCCTCAGTCTCACTGTAATCCTGGTAGAAGCCACCGGGAGCGTGACCTATGGCTTTCCCATCATGCTTGTGCTGATGACTGCCAAGATTGTGGGGGATTACTTTATAGAGGTGAGAAGCAAAATACCTGGCATGACTGTTTTTGTCTCCTGAGAGCTGGTGATTTGTTTTTCTAGGAGTTTTTGGTCTGTGGTTTTTTTTAAGGGTGTCTTGAAGCATTAGTCATGCATGCATGTCATTTGTGTTTTGTGTTATTAGAGCATGAAGCACATGTGTGCGTTTGTCTGACTGGTTTTTGTTGTTTATAGGGCCTGTATGACGTCCATATTAAGCTGCAGAGTGTTCCTTTCCTCCATTGGGAGGCTCCTCCTACTTCTCATTGGCTGACGGCCAGGTAACCACACCCTCCAGCATTACATGTCATATGATGCTTTGAACTTCTCAGTACTGACTCTCAGTCTGAGCTTCCAGGTAATTCACACAACCATGCAACATTACACTTACATACAATCATAACTCCTGTCTGAGGAGAGAGAACAAAAAGAATATAAATGTTACATATAATATATTAAATAAAGCAGAATTTCAGTCAGATGAAGGTTTTTAGGTGTAGTGTTGTGGTTGACCAATATGGATTCTCTGATGGCTCATGCTGATATTTCACAGAGCAGGGTAGCTAATGGCTGATATAAAGTACTAAGTAATATCACAGTATTTAATTTAAAGTTACTAGATAACACGTGCATTAAAAATCTAAATTTGTTTTGTTTTTATTTATTTTTTTTACATTAAAAAAAATGAATTTTTTTATTTGAAATTTTTAAAAAATAATTTGAACTTGAAAAAAATTAATCTGTAAAATGAACGGATTTATACTTTAGATAGGAACTTGTTGATTCTGTAATGCTGTTATAGTGTTTGCAAAAATATGTGGCATTATGTTTATTAGATATTCAAAGAGTGTGTATTTACTGAATGTTGACAGTATATGTAAAAAGTATTATAGTATTTACCTTTCAATTATTAGACAGAACTGAAGAAGACCATAAACTAATGAAGATGGAGAATGAGTGCTCCTGTGAGTCTGAGCAAAGGCATTCTCAGTGCTATCAAAATAAAAGTCCCGCTTCCAACTTGTATCAGCAAAGCAGAAATATATTAGTCAACCAATAGTGTAGTACAAATTTGTTGTAGTTCACCAAAACTACAATTATTATTAAAATTGTTTTCATTAATTGAAATAAAATAAAATGTAATATTAGATGAAAAACATAAGAAACAAAATGATAAATTGAAAGAGAATTATAATTGTTGCCTTGGCAACTAACTGAAATGAAATAAGTTAACTGAAATAGTTGAAGTAAAATAACTATGTACATTTTTATAAATTGAAACAAAAAAAAAATCAAAAAGCACAAACTGAGTTACATTACTGAGTAAAAGTTCATTCAAAATATTAATACGTTTCACAATGTTAAATAATTCTAAAAAACCCTGGTGAAGTATCATGAAGTCATTTGTGTGTTGATGTTTTCACCACAGAGAGGTCATGAGCTCTCCAGTCACCTGCTTCAACAGAGTGGAGAAAGTCGGGAGAATTGTGGACGTTCTTAGCAACACATCCACCAATCACAACGGCTTCCCAGTGGTCGCTCATACTACTGAGAACGACGAGGTGACATAACCATGAAAACACAACCTCAGATCCTGTCATTCCTACAAGTATAGTTCAGTTTTAATAAAAACTAGACTTGCTTGTCGTCTTTTCACAGCCAGGAAAAATCTGCGGACTTATTCTTCGCTCTCAGCTCATTGTTCTTCTCAAACATAAGGTCTGAAAAACTAACTTATGAGACTTCGGTTGGACTTTAATCCTTGTTACTACAACAAATTCTAAGTTCGGCCCTCTGTCTGTGTCTCAGGTGTTTGTGGAAAGGGCGTCTTCACGTCTCAGCCACAGGAAGCTACAGCTGAAGGACTTCAGAGATGCATATCCGCGTTTCCCCCCCATCCAGTCCATCCACGTCTCTCAGGACGAGAGGGAGTGCATGATGGACCTCACCGAGTTCATGAACCCGACCCCATACACTGTGCCTCAGGTCAGTTAACTTACATGGTAGCATATTCTGGCCAGCAGTCGCCTACTGATGGTATTTTTGTATTTACATGCCATTTGGGAAAGTTTATGTGAAATTTATAATGCCATAACAATGGCGTAGGAAGTTAAATACATTGATACTGATACTGGAAGCTCTCCAGTTTTCAGCTATCATACCTGGAATTATGCAGAGCCAGAGCTTTAAATAGAACGCCACTGCCACACCCAATTGAAATAACTTGCATGACATTTACAGATGAACTGTAAAAAATGGCATCAGGAAGTGTATTTCAGTTGTCATGTGCTTCAGTCATCTGCAGTAATAACTGTCTAGTCTTTGATATTTGATTTCAGGAGACTTCACTCCCCCGTGTGTTTAAATTGTTTCGGGCGCTAGGACTGAGACATCTGGTGGTGGTTGATAATGAAAACAGGGTAAGTGTTTTATTGTGGTTCAGTTACTACTTTTAACTTACAGCTCATCTTTAGAGATGCACAAAATAGTAGCACTATACTATTAATCGTTATTGGCTGATATTAGAGTTTTTTTTGTTGTTTTTGTTTAAAGGTCCCATGACATGCTGCTTTTTGGATGCTTTTATATAGGCCTAAGTGGTCCCTAGTACTGTATCTGAAGTCTCTTTCCCGAAATTCAGCCTTGGTGCAGAATTTCAGCCACTACGAGCCAGTCCCACAATGAGCTTTCCTTAGGACGTGCCATTTCTGTGTCATTGATGATCAGTATTGGATATTTAATTTTGCATGTTCATTTCCTCTAGTTTTACATTTAGATTACCTTTCCGTCATCTAACACTTTAAAATGACTCTTTAAAAAAACGACTAATTTAATTAATAAAACTGTCAAATCTTTAGAATATTTATTTTTTTCTACCGCACATTTAATGGTGGCATTCCTAAATTTACTTACAGCATTTAAATGATTGTTTACTTAAATATAATTAATTAATTCGATTTGTTTTATTTTTATTTAATCAATTTTATTCATTTATTTATTTTTTAATCTAAAACTGTAATTGTCTACCTATTAAAGTTAGACAGGCTTCAAGCATTAATATTTTTTTTTAAGGCAAGTCAAGTCATATATTTTTAAAGTTGCTTTTGAGTATATTGATTTAAATGTATTGATATTAATACTGTGTGAAATCACATTGTCAGTGTTGTGTTTTTATTTTTATGCCTGTTGTATTGCACTTGAGCTTTTATTTATGAAAAGTGCTATAAAAATCATGTTTTATTATTATTAATTTCTTTCACAATCATTTCTTTATATAGAGGAAATATAATATTATAGAGGAAATAATATAAAATTTGTATATTGACCAGTTTATACACCGGTTGTCTGCAATAGCATCAAAATAATTAACAGCTTATTGTATCAGTCATAATTGACCGTATATCGTTCCAAATATCATTCATCCACAGTAATGTTATCAGTTTATAATTCTGTGAAGGTTGTGGGACTGGTAACCAGGAAGGATCTAGCCCGCTATCATTTGGGTAAAGATGGTCTGGAGGAGCTTCACCTGGCTCAGACATGATTGGTCATCATGTTCACCCTGGACCCTGCCTTCAGAGCACCAACTCAGGGGCTGGTCAGAGTCTCTCTCATGTCAAAGATGCCAAACACAAACCTGCAACATGCACAAGTTGTCTGACGTTCAGTATTTTAAGGGCTTGATTATTTGAAAAATACATTTTTGCTCCTTTATTACACCATTAGTTATGTGTTTATTTTTGCCTGTAGAAATACAGCGGATGAGCACATTATGTTAGTTTTGCACAATGAGACTGTTTATTTATTACAATTATAATATTTTAGAGTAGATGAGCTTTTCAGGAGCCCTCACTTTTCGTGCCTCTCCAAAAGCAACATTTTGTGTCACCTTCCATGTTTATCATGGCTAGTTATCATTTGAGATGTGTACATCCCTGTGTATTGCCATGCCAGTGATAATGTATATTGACATAACAATGTGTCAGTATGCGTTTTTTATTTTTCATTTTCAGCAAGGCTGTGGTTTTGAATACTTACTTGCTAATGCTTAACAGGTTCTAGTGTTGTTAGCTCAAAGTAAGCTATTCATTATAAATATGCAGGACAATTCAAGCAAGTTTGCTGATATGGAATAAAATAGGTTCTTCTCATTAAGAAACCTGTTGGTGATGTGCACTTCATACAGATTACTACATATTATATTGTTACAGATATGCAAATATGGTTAATTACATTTTTGTTTACCTAATGCCGTTTTAGGATTTTTAAATGTTTCTGTCTTCATTTATCAATTTAATTGGTATTAAATCTGTTAGGGTGGATCAGGCCCTAAAATTAAATGCATAAATCCTATTTTTCACAAGCCTCTTGGCACTGGCAAGTTTTGGTACGAGTTTAAAACTATAGCTAGAGGTTTTATGAAGTACATTTCGAGAGGGTAGTTCGTGTCTATACACAATGTGAATTTTCTGCCTCGAGCTGCATTTGTTTTCTGTGAAAATCTATACTTGAAAATGAACATATAAATCACAGTATTGAGCAGTGAAAGATGATTATGCTAAAATAATTGCCAAGCGGTGATTGCAACAAACATTATTTAACTGAACATCAGATGAAGCGTATTAACACGACATCCTGGTTTGTTTGTGTGCTATAAAGTTTGACTCTATGCTTCATTGTTTAAAGCCAACATTATTTGTGTTTATTGATTAATGATTTTTCTCTATGCTGATCTCTACTTTTTATATGGTTGTTGATTTGAAGTAAAAAATAAGAGTTTTATAACCATTTGAACAACTTTGTGAACTAATAAAGCTATGAATCAACGAATGAATTCCTCTTTAGTGTCTCTCTCAGATGATCGTGATCGTATTTGGATAAACATCTGTGCAGTTCAAGAACGGGCAATATTTTTGGTTCGAACATGCATTTCTTTAATGTGTATATCTGTTAAAAGTTCATTGCCAACCTTTTTGAGTCTACTATCATAAAGATGGCTTCAAAGCTAGTAAACGTGGATTATAAGTCCCCAATTTTGTTTCAATCGATGAATTTATAAGCAGGCTAAGGCTTTGGCTATACATGTTTTCACTTAACTTAGATGGTGATTCTGAGAAACGTGCATTATGTGACTGACGTTCTATGAAGTGCTTCAGGAAACTTAGCCCATGTTTAAATTTGCTAAGGCAACACAACACTACATGACTAAGCTGTACTTGGCATATTCGTCTTTATACTACAATGGTACATTCTTGTGAGCTATCTGAAAACAAAATGGTGTAAGGTGTGAACGTGTAAAAAGGAATTCTATGACTAATGCTACAAGGATCTCACAGACATTTTCAAGTATGAATCCCATGACGATCCACCCTGTTTATTATAATCAACACCGTTATATGCAGCTAAACATGTTTTATCCACACAGTGAGACATATCTTGTGAACAATCAGCCTCTATGTAGTATATCTCAGGAGAGACTGCCAAGTAATTAAACAGTATCACATATGGATTTATAATAATTTAAAGAAAAAATATTTACATAATTGTATAATTTATGATTATGTAAATATATTTGAATACTGCTGAATCATGGGTGAGTATAAGGTCTTGTTAGTGTTTTATTATGGACTGGCAAATATCTCACGGACATTTTCAAGTATGAATCCCATGACGATCCACCCTGTTTATTATAATCAACACCGTTATATGCAGCTAAACATGTTTTATACACACAGTGAGACATATCTTGTGAACAATCAGCCTCTATGTAGTATATCTCAGGAGAGACTGCTAAGTAATTAAACAGTATCACATATGGATTTATAATAATTTAAAGAAAAAATATTTACATAATTGTATAATTTATGATTATGTAAATATATTTGAATACTGCTGAATCATGGGTGAGTATAAGGTCGTCTTGTTAGTGTTTTATTATGGACTGGCAAATGCTTTTTACCTATGGTACAAGTGCTTAAAGAGTATTAAACTGTAATCATCTATATACATTTATTTTAATTGGATCTTGCTCCATTACTAACTAACTAAATAAATAATTGAGCGAAGAGCATTAAATATGCCCATCTGCAGTGCAGCTGCCTGAGGGTTAAGATCAGTGAGTCCTAATCCATTTAGAGCAAGTCTCAACTCTCCTTTCCTTAATCCTCTCAAATCGATAGGTGCCAAAATACATCTGTCTGGCATCAGCTGCTCTAGAGCATTCGGTAACTGTGCCAGTGCTCTAGTTTACATATTGTTTTTACTCCCTGATTATTCTTATAGGATAAAAAAGACAAGGTCAATGTTTTATACAGCGGTGTAATATTTCATAGAAGAACATAATCAATACTGTCGTCTGATATTCATCATTTCGATTAATAGACTTTTTAATTTGTATGTGGTGTATTCTTCAGTTCATAATTTTGGTTGCCTCACTCCGATCCTGCTGTCAGTAATTGTCTGGTGCAATCGGTTGATGCTCGTCAAAGCAACCCACATTTAGTGAACCATCAACTATCCTAAATCGATTCGCAATTGCACATTTAGTACAACTAATCTAACTTTTGGGGTTACTGGCGTGTTTGAAAACGCTGTTAAATTTTTAACTTCATTTTAAATTAAATTTTGACTCTTGTTCTGTCGAGGCTGGACTATTGCAATGCTCTCTTGGCAGGTCTTCCAGCCACTTCTATCAAACCTCTACAACTAATCCAAAATGCTGCTGCAAGGTTAATCTTTAATGAGCCGAAAAGAACACGTCACACCTCTGTTCATCCATTTGCACTGGCTACCAGTAGCTGCTCGCATTAAATTCAAATGCGAAATGACTAAATGTAAATTGTATCGGCCTACATATGCTTAGATCTAAAAAATACATACTTTTATGATCCTTTAGTTTGAGAAAAATGTTGACAAGCTCATTCTTTCAGTTGTAACGCATAACAAATGTAACTTACTGATTATGTATTACCCTGTTAGTGTGTATGAATAAGTAATTTATAGTGCTGTCAAACGATTAATCGCGATTAATCGCATTCAAAATAAAAGTTTTTGTTTGCATAATATATGTGTGTTCTGTGTATATTTATTATGTACATATAAATGCACACACATACAGTATATATTTTGAAAATATTTACATGTATTTACATGGCTATATTTAAATTAATATAATTTATATTATAAATTAATATAATATATAAGCATAACATATTTTTCTGAAATATATACATGCATGTGTGTGTATTTATATATGTGACCCTGGAGCACAAAACCAGTCTTAAGTCGCTGGGGTATATTTGTAGCAATAGCCAAAAATACATTGTATGTGTCAAAATTTTCGATTTTTCTTTTATGTCAATTTTGAATGCGATTAATCGCGATTAATCGTTTGACAGCACTAATAATTTAGAAAAAATAGAAAAGAGGCTGTTTACTAAAGTAATTAGGAGAAAGCAATTTGAGCAGCAGAACAGTTATTGTGGACAACTAATCATTTAAAAGATATTTTATTCAGAAAGATTCATTTGAGGAAAGATTTTTTTTGCAGCTATTGTACATATTTCTTGTTCATGTTTCAAATACTTGAGGAAAATACCATGTCTACATCAAATATTTATTTGAACATATTTAACAACAGCTTAAGGTCTATTTCATTTAAGCCACATTTGCTAACAGCAGAAGAAATTCTAAGACATCATACAACAGATGTGTGAAAGTGATTTACACAGCTAATAAGGCCTCTCCTCTCAGAAAACATTTACTAAAAAGTATAGAATTAGCACAAATAAAAAGTTCATAGATATTGAAAATAAGTATTTTGGTTATGTGCTGTAGAAAAGAACGCAAACAGACTGGAATCAAATTCCACATTGCTCCACATTCCACAACTTTATATCATCCTTGGGCTGCCCAAACTTGGTCCTGGAGGGCCAGTGTCCTGCAGAGTTTAGATCCAACTTGCTTCAACACACCTGCCGTTAAGTTTTTAGTATGTCTAGTAAGAGCTTGATTAGCTGATTCAGGTGTGTTTAATTGGGGTTGGAGCTAAACTCTGCAGGACACAGGCCCTCCAGGACCGAGTTTGGGCATCCCTGCTATAAACCTTCATAAACCTAATTCCTCCTAGTCACTACATTATGTATTGTGCATTCATAGGCTGGTGGTTTGGCGTTTATACAACTGTTTCAAGGCAATGGTGCAAGTGTCCATTTGCAGCATCCCTCATTTGGGATCCAGAGGTGGAACTAGTCTAGTCCACTAAACAAGTCCAGGTGACACATCTTCCAGTTGTCCAGTTCAAATAATACCATACTGGGCGAGCTCGTGCAACTCCAGATGGCTAAAGGCTTCCCACGGACACACCACGGTGAAGTCTGTGCATGAAAGAAGTTGGCAGATGAAGCACGGCAATGAGCCAGACAGTGAGAAAAATCAGTTTGCAAGAGTAGTGGGTTTAGCATATAACACAACACAGTAATTTGATAAATACATAAGCAATGTTCCAAGAGTTGTTCTCACCAGTCCCAAGACCATCCATTCCTGGGATCTCATCTCCAAATCTAATTAAAGAAGAGAAGAAATTGAAAAAAAAGGTTAATTCCCAATACACTCTTTAAAAAAATGGCTCCTCCATAGAAGAACCATTTTGGTTCCCCAAAGAACCTTTCAGTGAACAGTTCTTAAAAGAACCCTTTTTCTCTTAATGTGAAGAACCACTATAAACAATCTTTTATAAAATGGAAAGATTCCATGGATGAAGGTTCTTCATGGAACCAAAAATGCCTTTACTTTAAAAAAAAAATGTATAGAGATATCAAGCAGATTTGAATGTCATCTACTCACCCTTTGACTCCCTTCTTGGGAGGTTTGCTTTTGAATTGCCTTGTCATTCTCTGTTTGAATTTAGGTGGTCCTCTTCTGGGTGCTGTTGGTCCCACCACTCTTATCGGGCTTATAGGTGAGTCGCTGAGACTGTCGCAGCTATTTCCCGAGCTCATCCCGTACACCGTCTGTATCAGATTAAAAAAAATAACAGGTTCTTGGGGACTCAACAACTTCTCGTTCAACGTCAATCTCTCTTCTTGCGGTCGAGGAAAGCCAGCTTAAATACACTCAGGCTGGCCCATGTTTGCGTCAATGGGTCAACAGCAAAGCCTGACAGATTGGCGCAGTGGCACAGCAGCAATCTGCTGCAGGTTAACTCAGGCAAAGGGCCAAGAACACTCATTGGATTCTGAAAACACAAACCGGCCTTCATTGAGAAATCTTTTTGAATGGTCAACTCACATCAGTACACCTGGAGAGTCTGTCATGGATTAGATAGAACATGCTTCATTCATGGCATCTGCAGAGGAAATGAATGAAGACAAAATCTGCACTCACAAGCATCCAAGCGGTCAACAACTTTGATAATGACATTAGATCAACCCTGGATGGCTATATAAGCTCCTTTGCAAGAAACATGTGCTTCAAAGAATCTTCTAGATTTTTGCAAACATTTTCATTCATTGAATTGCCATCAACAGCAATTTCACTCAAAAATGATTTCAAATTTCAAAGAACTTTCAGACATCTGTAAACATTGGATGACCTTACATCATCTTTGTCCTGGCTAGGATTTCTAAATTGCTCAAAAGGTCTAGGTTTTGGCATTTTTCTTATTTCTTTTTCATACTTGCTGAAAGTAATGATTGAAAAGTAGTTTAACCATTAGTGTGCTGACATTGTACATAATCCACCAATCGTGGCATGGGAGAAGGTGGGATCTACAGAGAACAGCCAAAGCAGTACATAGCAATACGTGTGCATACAGTATAATGTATGAAGACTGCAGAAAGCATGTGAATAGGAAAACAAAGCCAAAACCTTGACATTTTAGGCAATGTAAAAATCCTTGCCAGGATGCATGGTCACCATATCAAACATCATCATTCACTGACTTTCCTTAGTAAATAATGAAGAAAGTTGAATAAACTATCTATCTATCTATCATCTATCTATCCAATCAAATATAAATATATATATATATATATATATATATATAACTCATTAATTTTGAAATGGTGACTGTGTCCCTGCAGCATTAAACACACAGCATGTCAACATTAAAGTGAAAAAGACAACAGTATTATCTGCACTTCATATAGACCAATGACGTTCAGCATGGCTTAGGCCTAATCTATGCTACGCACTAATGTAGGCCTACTTAAAGTTAAGTCCCTGACATAGAGATTGTGATTGATGTTGGGGTTTGAGCACCATTAAAGAAGATCATGTCACACAGAGACAGATGTCAAATGTAGTTCTGGGATATGAGTGACATGTGGCTGAGAGCGTTAATACATTTGATAAAGAACACCTGCTTCTCTAAGAGAAGAGGAATTCAGTCCAACAGGTAAAATATCGTCAGGCAGCCTTTACGGATTACATATGAGCTGATACAACAATAAAAAGGACTGCCTTTTAAAGACAGTTCAAAGAAATAGAGAGCTCAAAGCCCTCCATCTCCCGTTCACAGCGGTCTCTTTGAAAGTTAACTTCACTCTGAATTAGGCCTACCCACCATTCCCTGCAGGCGTGGATTGACTATAATCTCACAGAGCTCCTAAAGTGTGGTTCAGAGAATTGCAGAGAGTCTTCTGTGGCAATGGCATAAAAGTGATAAAGCATAACTTACCTTGGTCTCAAATTAGTGCCTAATTGTTTTTAAGTGTTCTGTTTAAGTTACTGTTAAATATAATTTAAGAGAGTAAGAATTATTATTAGTAGTAGCAGCAGCAGTTAGACATTATACATAAGCCTTTATAAATACACATAAACAATGTTATAAAAAAGATACAATAATGCAAACAGACATCAAACACTAAAGAGCGGGGTGGTGAAAAAGTAATTCAATTTTTAAACAGAAGGGGGTAGCAAGATTCTTAAAAGCTGACACACTAAACTAGTCTGATGCTCAGTAAAGCACAGTAATTCTCAACCAGGGTCCTCAGCAAATTCACAAGACTACTTATATATTAAATCGAACTTAATTAAAATGCTTCAAACTGTTAATAAATTGAAGATCTACAACATGTAAACTGACATCATATTTCTCACTCAGGTGAAACTGCATCTGAGGTCTCACTCAGACAATTTTGACCACTGCAACATAGCTGGATTGTGCAGAAGGGCTTTGAATATCGTCATGGACAATGGAGGGCCTTGGAATCAAAAAGAGTGAGAACCGGTGGAATAGCATAGTCTTTTCTGGAGGAAAAAAAAAACAGGTATGGCTGAGGGATAAAAGCTGAGGCCTAGGGCTAAACTATAGGCTACTCTTCAGCATTCCTCAACTCGCTTCAGCCCTGCTCTACTGCAGTGCAACTCCAGCAATACCAGGATCAACCCAGGGACACAAAGAACTCTATCTATCTAATCAACTTATGTAAAGAGTGCATAAAAATGAACAAATGTTACCATACAAAAAAACAAAACAAATGATGAGTGCTACTATACCAGGTACAGGCCTATTACTCGAACAAAATCTGATACAATAACTGACCAATTTTGTCCAGATTTAATATGCTTGACAACATCATACAAGGGCGTCTCAAATTTATAGGCCAAATGTTTAGCATAATTTGAATTAATAATTTATAACTTCACATTTAACAGTGTAGATATATTAGTCTTATATTAAGATATTTATTCATTTTATAAAATTGCATTTAAGGAACATTTAACATGTCAACATTCAACGTTTCGGCGTAAAAGCGCAGTTGTTTGCAGCAAGGCAAGGCAAGTTTATTTATATAGCACATTTCATACACAATGGTAATTCAAAGTGCTTTACATAACATGAATTAAAATAATAAATAAATAAATAAAAACTTAAAATAAACTAAAATTGATTTTAAATGAATTAAAACAGTTAAGAATAGAAAAAAATTATAACCTGCTACATAAAATACAGTGCAATCAGTTCGGACATAGCACAGTGCTCATTCACTAAATGCACAGCTAAACATACGAGTTTTGAGTCTGGATTTAAATGTGGCTAATGTTTTAGCACATCTGATCTTTTGTGGAAGCTGATTCCAACTGCAGTTTTGTGTAGGCATTGGTTTAACTAAGAAACGTCGAAAAGCACTTCCGAGGAATTTACAGACTTGTTGAAACAAAGATCGTGTCATACGTTTTAGCAGATGAGTTTGTGCAGAACGCATGTTTAGGAGCTCATAGACAGTAGTGCAGATACCTGCTGAGACGCTGCACACTGGAATACGGAGAAACCACAGGACTACACTGACACTGCTCGGTCTTTCTTCATTTTCATAAGAGTTTTCACGCAGCCATTAATATCCTGATACGAGTGATACGACACACGGTTGTACTGAAAAGTTTGATAAATGTGTTTGATTACACAATATCAGACTGACGATGCTAACGTTGCAGTTGTTTGCTTTGCAGCACACGTGCAACAACAGAGATCACTGTCAAACTTACTTATACGTCCTGTGATACTTGAACCCTGTTATATTTTATTATACATAATTTTGCTATTATTAATAATTTGACATTCATTTGCAAGTAGCTACAAACATAAATGGCGATGTTTCCCAAACCGTAAATCAATTTTAAGTACACTTGTGTGGTGTTTGTCAGAGCAGCTGTGTGTTAGTGTGAGGCGTTGAGTTGTGATTGGTAAACTCGATTTCCTGGTACACACATGATCTGAGCACACTTGAACATCCGCATCTACAGTTCTGCAAAACGAGACTAGGCGGTAAGACACTTTTACTTTACTTTATCACTTTAGTAACTCTCTAACTTTGTTTGCAGTGTTAGAAACAGCTTTCGCTGCAGAGATGTGATGCAAAGATGTAAACAATAAATTTTAACGCAGTCAAACTGTTTTTAGAATGTAAGGACTATATATGTTATCTTTATGTTTATGGTTTTCATTTTCTGATTAATTCTGAAACGGTATCACTAAACTAGGAGGTTTGGAGTAACTTGCAGATTTCTCAGATTTATTCTTAAAATTTCAATTCATTCAAAAATTATATATATATATATATGTGTGTGTGTGTGTGTGTGTGTGTGTGTATGTATGTATG
>NW_015667354.1:822210-827380 GCF_001515625.1 Sinocyclocheilus rhinocerous
TGTGTGTATATATATATATATATATATATATATGGCTTTGAAGATAATTTGGTTCATTATTTAACTCACTGATTAAAAGACAGTATTAGGCCCATCCTCTCATGTTCAATGTACTTTTTTGGTAAAGTCGTATACAACCACATCCTCTTTTAACGGCAAGACCAAACTAAGATCCTGTTCTGATTGTCTCCTGTGACACCACAGACACCTTACTGACATCCTTTATCACTTTAGAAGTATAAATATGAATGAACAAATACAGTGGGTACGGAAAGTATTCAGACCCCCTTAAATTTTTCACTCTTTGTTATATTGCAGCCATTTGCTAAAATCATTTAAGTTAATTTTTTTTTCCTCATTAATGTACACACAGCAAAGGGTGCTTCTACTAAATACTGAGCAAAGGGTCTGAATACTTAGGACCATTTGATATTTCAGTTTTTCTTTTTTAATAAATCTGCAAAAATGTCAACAATTCTGTGTTTTTCTGTCAATATGGGGTGTTGTGTGTACATTAATGAGGAAAAAAAATTAACTTAAATGATTTTAGCAAATGGCTGCAATATAACAAAGAGTGAAAAATTTAAGGGGGTCTGAATACTTTCCGTACCCACTGTATGTAATGGTAATAAAATTGAGCAGAATGAGCAAATCAACATACTTGTATGTTTGCTATTTAAGGGATAATGTACAGACAGTCTGACATCATCACAAAAAAAAGTTTATTTTGGAATTATGACCAATTGGCTGTACATTATCCTACTTTTTGTGCTGCATGGACATGAAACATATTTTATTAGCTTGTGGACATTGTTCTGAAATATTTAAGTGCTGAAAGAGTTAAATTGACCAATCACAATAAAGTATTCCAGAATGTGGAAAAAAAATTAAAATAATTAAAATTTTTGCCCTATTTTATTGCATTTAAATTGTCATAAATATCTCTTTTGGCATTTAAAGTGATGGTGCATCACTCTTGCTCTCTCTCATTCAATCATTTGTCTTATCATTAAGTAGCACTGTCTCACAATGTCCTTGCTCTAAAAAATCAATCTTTTACACATACTCACAAAGCCAGTGCTTTATATGATGGTGTTGTTCATGTCTTTATAGCCAAACTGGTATGCTTTCATCAGCTCGAGAAAGTCTATTGCTATTTTATTGCAGCCTCGAGAGATTTCGGATATGACACGCTTTTTTTCTGAAAGCTCATTTTGCATTGACATGGTTTAGGGGACTGTAAAATGATTGGGAAAATTCCCGCAGTGCTTTTTAGCCTCATATTGATGAGTGCAGTAGATGACATACGTCATGGTGCATCACCGAGTTGATAAATAGCCTATAAAAGCTAGTGTGGAAATGATTTTCATAGCAATGGAAAAAAACGTTTCGTTCTATCTGAAGAGCTAACCCTGTTTTTCCACACAAATAAACAAGAGTTTCTGCAGCCCCCAACGCCAGTCACTGGAGAAGCAGCCAAAATATCACAATGTCTGAGAGATCCGTAAAAGGGAAGCTGTGTGTATTAACTGGCAGACCTCGATAAACAAGATCTCTGTCTATTGATGAAGACAGCCCTTTCACTTCCTTCTCGAGATGTGTTGTTCAGGCCTAGGCTTGTGCAGAACTTGCTGAGTGCAACAGAGCTGCTGGATTCAGAACAAGCCTCAAGAGGAACCGTTCAGAACTACGCCATTGTGCTTCTGTGTTTAAATTTATTTGACTTTCAGACCCAATTTGTGAGCACATTTAGACAATTTGTGACAAGCTCCATATTGCAGAGAGTGTGCCACTGATCTACACCAACTGTGGTTGAAATGAGAGGCCTACTCATGTTACTTCCTGTTTGTGCAACAGTTTCCAGTCTTGCTGATCATAAGAGATCTTATTTTGTCAAAAGTGTGCATGCATGACTTCATGGTTAGTCGTTTTAGATTTTTTTCTCTTTTTTTTTTACTCCTAGTAAGTTGAGGCAGCGCCTCAAGAAGTTTTTTGATGTGTTGACAGGGGCAGTGTTGAAAATCACAGGCTGCTCAAATACCAGCAGACTGGTGCTCTCAGCTTAGTGTAGTTTGATAGATCTGTTGTGTAAGCTGTCAAAGTCCTTTTCGGAGCTGCTTGATGTGATTGTGAAGGACTGTCAAGTCAGTCTGAATTCAACTCCCATATTGTGCTAGCGGACCCCAGTGTGAACCTTAAACAATTGGAAAGAATAACCACAATTGAAGTCTCTTTAATATCTAATATAAGTCAGTTTAAATTGAGAGCAAACAGAGGCTTATGCTAAGTTGAGACAAAAATACCTTTTTTAATCACAAATTCACACATTCTGCTTAAATGTCAAAAATACGAAAGTTTTCAGTTAAGAGTAAGACATTTTAGAATGAACACAAAATGTATCATTAAATTCTTTAAATTATGAGGGCTGTTTTGGGGTGTACTAGAGGAGCTCTTCCCATCCTAGCGCAGCTTCTCTTATCATTGTATAAAAGTTTGAATTAAACTAAAATTCAGGAATTTTAAAATAATTATTGGGGCTTGAATGTTATCGAATGCTTGGCACTTCAGTCTCCTGTCCCCTTTCCACAGACATGTCAATCTGCACATGTCTGGTTTTCATGCACAAGAATGAAAAATTAACTTCTGAACATTTTGTGTGATTTTTATAAGTACATGTAATTCATAAAATGACTGGATGAGCCACAATTCATAAAGACTGACTGGATGAGCCATAATAATTGCCGCACATTAAATATCATTGCACCAAACTGCAATTGTCTGTGACAAATAAAATAAAATTAGAATTTAAAGGCTCTTTCTCACAAAGAATGATAACTGTACTATAAATTTATTAGCATCAACATCAATGCATTGTAATAGTGCTGGGCGGGTTAACCAAAATCTTTTATCAAAATTTTTTTTTTTTTTTCGGATTCTGGTTTTATGGTTTATCATGGTTTGTCCCTGACTCTGCCTTTATATGAATCAGATTGCATGAAACAGTTGCAGAACCACTGCATTTTAATCACGAGCCAAACAAACATGCTACCGTATAGTATGATTAGTTTTTAATGTAAATTAGATTGTATAATTTCCAAATTTAAAGCAAAAACAGAATGGTCTGACTCTGACCTTAGCTTTGAGAAATTATGCTAAATAAAACATTTCTGCATGAACAGAAACAGCAGACGGGCTGAATGAAAGCGCAAATTCACTCTCAGACAGCAGGTGGCACTTATGGCACAGCAGCGATAGACCGTTTCCTTGGATACTGCTGTAAACAAAGCAGCACTGTGAAAATACCATCTAAACTTTTCTGAAGACAGTCAGTTTCCCTCAGAGATACATTCATATAAACTCCCACCCCCAATTCAGTATTTCTTCCAATATTTCACACATGGTGAAATGAGTTTGCTCTGCCTGCTACAGTATTTTCTCCTCTTTGCATTCGACTTCAGCATCTCTGGCTTCTGTTCACGGCCATTTGCAGTTAGTTTATTTGCCCAGTTAAAGAATTAGTTATGTGTTATTAATAGTTCTCTAACCATTAGTCAGAAGTGTATGCAGTCAACAGGGATCTCCTCTCAATTCACTACGCTGTCTACGTTGCTTAGCCACTTGTACCGGTATGCCTTTTTTTTTTATTCATTCTGTGTGCGTAATTCAAACCTGTGTACCGTTTGAACCGGTATATCGCCCAGCACTATTTTGTAATGTTCAGTTTATTATAAGCGCATGCTTCAGTTTTGTCGTCTGCAGCATTAAATGCTTGATTTATTTAATTGACCCTTCGCAGGGAGCTTGATTGACAGGCGATCTGACTAATAATAATGCAGAATCCGCCATTTTGTCCGACAAACAAATCAGACAGGAGGGTAGAAAAATAATGTGTACTGACGTCTTTCCGCGGTTGAAACAAGATACCTTCTCATGTTCATTCATGTTTATTTCATGCTAAAACTCAGTGGAGGGCCGTGCATTTTACACCTAGGCCTTCAGTGGCGTCCTACATGAATTAATCCATCTCTTCATACCATCATAATGATGCCACGGCTATAGAAACCATAAATATTACACAGTAACAGTGTTGGGCAATCTCTGGCTTCTGTTCACGGCCATTTGCAGTTAGTTTATTAAATGTTTATGTTAAAGAATTAGTTATGTGTTATTAATAGTTCTCTAACCATTAGTCAGAAGTGTATGCAGTCAACAGGGATCTCCTCTCAATTCACTACGCTGTCTACGTTGCTTAGCCACTTGTACCGGTATGCCTTTTTTTTTTATTCATTCTGTGTGCGTAATTCAAACCTGTGTACCGTTTGAACCGGTATATCGCCCAGCACTATTTTGTAATGTTCAGTTTATTATAAGCGCATGCTTCAGTTTTGTCGTCTGCAGCATTAAATGCTTGATTTATTTAATTGACCCTTCGCAGGGAGCTTGATTGACAGGCGATCTGACTAATAATAATGCAGAATCCGCCATTTTGTCCGACAAACAAATCAGACAGGAGGGTAGAAAAATAATGTGTACTGACGTCTTTCCGCGGTTGAAACAAGATACCTTCTCATGTTCATTCATGTTTATTTCATGCTAAAACTCAGTGGAGGGCCGTGCATTTTACACCTAGGCCTTCAGTGGCGTCCTACATGAATTAATCCATCTCTTCATACCATCATAATGATGCCACGGCTATAGAAACCATAAATATTACACAGTAACAGTGTTGGGCAAGTTACTTCCTAACAGACAGGTATCTTATGTAGCGAGAATGAATGCCATTACTAAAGAAAGAAACCCAATTAACAATTGCGCAACACATCATCTGTAGCTGAAGCATTAACCTAACAAAATGACACAAATACAGTCCATCCGATGTTCTTACAGACATTTATTCACCCAAACGCATTTATACCTTACAGATAGCATTGGTATAAAACAAATAAGGTGATTACATGTGTTTTAAAGTTGACCTAACAATTTAATGTTCTCTTACTGCTTTATTTCGTCTTCACGAGTCCCCCCGCCGGTCTGCCAGCGCACTGCGGGAGGAAAATACTGGTTAGCACAGCTTTACTAGGAAAGTGAGCAAGTAACATTAAAATAATTAATACAAGACGATGAAGAAAAGTGTACACATGTGTTCTAACGTACCTCTGTGACTCTCATC